>NC_061511.1:196814015-197059664 GCF_022539505.1 Lolium rigidum | reverse complement strand
CCGCATTTTACTTACTCGTATTTATTTCATCCGATACATCAAAACCCCCCGAATACTTGTCTCGTGAGCATTTACGATGAAACCTTCATCGAAACTGCTTGTCAACACCTTCTGCTCCTCGTTGGGATCGACATTCTTACTTATCGAAGATACTACGATACACCCCCTATACTTGTGGGTCATCAAGAAGTTTCAAGTTTTAGTTTCTCTTCTCTAGCTTTTATGAGAGCATTTGTAATATGTTTTGTGAAAGCCAAATTTATAGCGCTAGCATTGGGACTCTTAGCAAGTTTTTGCAAGAACTTTATAACTTCAGAGATGTGGCAATCATCAAAATCTAAATCATTACAATCTAAAGCAATGGGATTATCATCCCCAAGGTTGGAAAAAATTTCAGCAGCTTTATCACAAGCAGCTTCAGTAGCTTTAGCAGCTTCAGTAATTTTGCGCGCTTTGCACTAGGAGTAGAAGCATTGCCAACACCAATTATTTTACCATTGATAGTAGGAGGTGCAGCAACATATGAATCATTAGCATTGCTAGTGGTGGTAATAGTCCAAACTTTAGCTACATTTTCCTTTTTAGCTAGTTTTTCATTTTCTTCTCTATCCCACCTAGCACGCAGCTCAGCCATTAATCTTATATTCTCATTAATTCTAACTTGGATGGCATTTGCTGTAGTAACAATTTTATTTTCAATATCCCTATTAGGCATAACTTTCGATTTCAAAAGATCAACATCGAGGCAAGACTATCAACTCTAGAAACAAGAATATCAATTTTATTGAGCTTTTCCTCAACAGATTTGTTAAAGGCAGTTTGTGTACTAATAAATTCTTTAAGCATGGCTTCAAGTCCAGGGGGTGTATTCCTATTATTGTTGTAAGAATTCCCATAAGAATTAGCATAACCGTTACCATTATTATAAGGATATGGCCTATAGTTATTACTAGAATTGTTCCGATAAGCATTGTTGTTGAAATTATTATTTTTAATGAAGTTTACATCAACATGTTCTTCTTGGGCAACCAATGAAGCTAATGGAACATTATTAGGATCAACATTAGTCCTATCATTCGCAAGCATAGACATAATAGCATCAACTTTATCATTCAAGGAAGAGGATTCTTCAACAGAATTTACCTTCTTACCTTGTGGAGCTCTTTCCGTGTGCCATTCAGCAGTAATTAACCATCATATTATCAAGAAGCTTTGTTGCTTCACCAAGAGTGATGGACATAAAGGTACCTCCAGCAGCTGAATCCAATAAATTCCGCGAAGAAAAATTTAGTCCCGCATAGAAGGTTTGGATGATCATCCAAGTAGTCATCCATGGGTTGGGCAATTTTTAACCAGAGATTTCATTCTTTCCCAAGCTTGAGCAACATGTTCATTATCCAATTGTTTAAAATTCATTATGCTACTCCTCAAAGATATAATTTTAGCAGGGGGATAATATCTACCAATAAAAGCATCCTTGCATTTAGTCCAGGAATCAATACTATTCTTAGGCAGAGATAGCAACCAATCTTTAGCTCTTCCTCTTAATGAGAAAGGGAACAATTTTAATTTTATAATGTCACCATCTACATCTTTATATTTTTGCATTTCACATAGTTCAACAAAATTATTGAGATGGGCAGCAAGCATCATCGTAACTAACACCGTAAAATTGCTCTCTCATGACAAGATTAAGTAAAGCAGGTTTAATTTCAAAGAATTCTGCCGTAGTAGCAGTGTGGAGCAATAGGTGTGCATAGGAAATCATTATTATTTGTGCTAGTGAAGTCACACAACTTAGTATTTTCAGGGTTGGCCATTTTAGCAATAGTAAATAAAGCAAACTAGATAAAGTAAATGCAAGTAAACTAATTTTTTTGTGTTTTTGATATAGCAAACAAGACAATAAATAAAGTAAAGCTAGCAACTAATTTTTTTGTGTTTTGATATAATGCAGCAAACAAAGTAGTAAATAAAATAAAGCAAGACAAAAACAAAGTAAAGAGATTGAGAAGTGGAGACTCCCTTGCAGCGTGTCTTGATCTCCCGCAACGGCGCCGAAATCTGTTGCCGGCGCAAAGTTGACGTGGGAGTTAGAGATCTCTGTGGTGTAACTTTCTTCGGTCCCGCAACGGCGCCGTAAATTTGCTTGATGCGTGTAGTTGACACGTCCGTTGGGAACCCCAAGAGGAAGGTATGATGCGCACAGTGGCAAGTTTCCCTCAGAAAGAAACCAAGGTTTAATCGAACCAGGAGGAGCCAAGAAGCACGTTGAAGGTTGATGGCGGCGGGATGTAGTGCGGCGCAACACCAGGGATTCCGGCGCCGACGTGGAACCCGCACAACACAACCAAAGTACTTTGCCCCAACGAAACAGATGAGGTTGTCAATCTCACCGGCTTGCTGTAACAAAGGATTAACCGTATTGTGTGGAAGATGATTGTTTGCGAGAGAAAACAGTAAAACAAGTATTGCAGCAGATTTGTATTTCAAGATTAAAAGAATGGACCGGGGTCCACAGCTCACTAGAGGTGTCTCTCCCATAAGATAAAAGCATGTTGGGTGAACAAATTACAGTCGGGCAATTGACAAATAGAGAGGGCATAACAATGCACATACATGACATGATAAGTATAGTGAGATTTAATTGGGCATTACGACAAAGTACATAGACCGCCATCCAACCGCATCTATGCCTAAAAAGTCCACCTTCAGAGTTATCATCCGAACCCCTCCGCATTAAGTTGCAAAGCAACAGACAATTGCATTAAGTATGGTGCGTAATGTAATCAACAACTACATCCTCGGACATAGCGCCAATGTTTTATCCCTAGTGGCAACAAGCACAACACAACCTTAGAACTTTCCGTCACCGTCCCGTGTGTCAATGCAGGCATGAACCCACTATCGAGCATAAGTACTCCCTCTTGGAGTTAAAAGTAAAAACTTGGCCGAGCCTCTACTAGAAACGGAGAGCATGCAAGATCATAAACAACACATGTGTAATAACTTGATAATTAACATGACATGGTATTCTCTATCCATCGGATCCCGACAAACACAACATATAGAATTACAGATAGATGATCTTGATCATGTTAGGCAGCTCACAAGATCCAACAATGAAGCACAATGAGGAGAAGACAACCATCTAGCTACCGCTATGGACCCATAGTCCAGGGGTGAACTACTCACTCATCACTCCGGAGGCGACCATGGCGGTGTAGAGTCCTCCGGGAGATGAATCCCCTCTCCGGCAGGGTGCCGAGGAGATCTCCCGAATCCCCCGAGATGGGATCGGCGGCGGCGGCGTCTCGCAAGGTTTTCCGTATCGTGGTTTTTTCGCATCGGGGTTTCGCGACGGAGGCTTTAAGTAGGCGGAAGGGCAGCAGTCGGGGGCCGCACGAGGGGCCACACCATAGGGCGGCGCGGCCCCCCGGGCCGCGCCGCCTTGTGGTGTCGCCACCTCGTGGCCCCACTTCGTGTGTTCTTCGGTCTTCTCGGAAGCTCCGTGGAAAAATAGGCCCCCGGGTCTTCGTTTCGTCCAATTCCGAGAATATTTCGTTACTAGGATTTCTGAAACCAAAAACAGCAGAAAACAGAACCGGCACTTCGGCATCTTGTTAATAGGTTAGTTGCAGAAAATGCACGAATATGACATAAAGTGTGCATAAAACATGTAGGTATCATCAATAATATGGCATAGAACATAAGAAATTATCGATACGTCGGAGACGTATCAAGTACCTACTACGCCGTCCACCCCCGCGGTGCTATCCTCTCATTTCCACCACCGCTTACGCTCCATTCTCTCCTCTCCACCTCAAAAATGCCGCGCCATCGGAACACGAGGTTCTGTAGGCTTGGCCTCAAAGTCCGCGCGCAGCCTCCACCACCATCGCAGCCGGAGCCGGAGCCGGAGCCGCAGTCCGACGCGGAGTACAGCTCCGATAACGACGAGGACCCACGGTTGAAGGAGGAGTACAGCGAGCACGACCTCCGGATCTTGGAGGCTTCCCAACGGAAGTTCTGCAAGGACAGGGCTCATCGCCATTATGAGGCGTTCGCCCGCCAGCAAGCGATACTCTTCTTCCAGAAGGAGATTTCTCGGCTAAGGACTGAACCGCTGGGACAGCGCCGCCGGCAAGGTCTTTTGACGGCGTCCGCCATGCTCGACCGCCTGAAGCGCGAACAGTGGCTGCGCCAGTGATGAAGTGCTGGGTATTCATTTTCAACCCGTGTATTCATTTTGCCAAAATCCTCATGTATTTGCCAAAATTTTCCCTGATTTATGAGGAAATTTTAAGGTTTTGTCAAAATCTTGGGTATTCAGCTGCATACGCAAGAATACCCCTGGCGCCGCCCCTATCGCGAAGCATGGGACGAGAAGCGGGCACGGACGTAGGCGGCATAGGCGAAGAACGAGGACGAGGCGGACCCGTCGCGCGCCCCAACCGACGTCCATTAGATTAGGATTAAGTTTAAGTTTTATTTAGGCCTCCCCAACCGACGGCATCACTTGTGTTCATGTAGTATTATTATGGTGGTGTACTTGTGTTCATGTACTTGCTTCAGACATGTACCGCTGTGTTTGTTGAAGGAGACATGCATCACCCTTTCTTGGTGATGTCTTCCTGTAGCCCTTGTCAAATTAAATTCCTCTGATACTGATGGGAGGACTTGCTCACCACACACGTCAGGATGAAGTGGAGAGAAACTACTCGTCCCTTGTTGGACACGGACCATTGGAAACTTATTTTCATTATCAATCCTACGTATTATTTTTGTGGCATATATCTTATATTACACCTTATCAGTGCCCATGATGATGGACTTGGGTGTCTAGGAAGGAGGACACTAGCGAATAAACAAACCGGTCAGCCAAACTGGGCAGCCGATGAAAAGTATTATCAAGTGCGAATCGTCGAAATTGCAATACAATAATTTCCGGGGAAAATAATTGTTGATATGAACTTGCAAGTGTGGGCTACCCACAAACTATTTGCAAACACGGGCTATGCATCCACCATGCCATGCTATCTATAGTTCTATTCCCGTTGCTTAGTTTTTTCCCGCTTTATGAGTTGAAGTCGATATACCGTTCCTACGAATTAGCCAAACTAGATCCAGAGGCATAATGTTCAGATTGTGGGCTTCATAAGTATTCCATTTGGGTCCATTTTTGTTGTTGCATTGTTCAGGCAACAAGATCAAGCTTGTAGAGAGCTCATCTTCGAAAAAAAGGGAGCTGCCCTGATGATCTGGCCACCAAACGCCAGTGAGCAGACCCGCCCTGGCAGCTTCTGCAAGTTACTGGATGGGCTCATCCCCGGTGCTTTTAAGCCCTGGTTTGAAGGTTTGTGGCCGGAGACCATCAAGCCGAAGATCTCCACCGATTGCATCCGGGAGGTCCGCTCGAAGGAGGAAGATGGCAAGATTGTTATGGACGCACGCCGGTCGGCCGTTTGTCAAAGAACATGACTTGAAGATAGGATACTTCACGGTATTCAAGAGGATTGACACCAGATCCTTGAAGGTGCTCGTATTTGATCACGACAACTGCGAGAAGGTCATCAAGTGTAAAGGCAATCATGCACCACTGGAGGAACAATATGGATCACAGCTCAAATAAGGTGGTGCATGTTCGGTTCTAATTACCACTTTTTTGTAGAGAGGTGGTCAATAAGTATATTTACCACTCTCTTCGATGATGCATTTGTGGTCAACATGATGGTACTCTTATATATGTGCGTGGCTCCTCCACACACAATGTTATGTTAAACATGAAGGCTCAATCTGTACTCAATGTCTCTAGTTACATTAGTTAATGCTTGTGTTGGTTGTATTGTGAAGAACACATGCTGTTCAGTTGTCTGGTGAAGTCAAAATGCTGCATTTGGTTCCTCGCCAACGTATGCATGCACCAACAAACTCCCCTTCCATAGTTTTCCAACAAATAGCTAACCTCCTGCTGACAAGCATATTAGGCGCAAATGTGCAACCTTCAGTAACGATCAGGCTTCCAGCACTGCCCCATGTAACCAGACATTTTTTGTGTGTGAGTCTAATCTTACCAATAGAAAAAAGTACAACTTCCCCCGCTTGGGCCAAAATTTCCCCTTTTGGGTTGCCGTCTACATGGTAATTGATGTGGGCCTACTTACTCGGACTATAATGCCCAATAACTACAAACGGGCAACTCAAACACTTTCGGCCCCTTTTCTAATGCAACACGGATCCTATGATTCACCAGAAAAAAACAGGGACATTCTACGTACAAGTTGTTTTTTAAGTATTTCTTTTGTATTATTGGGGGTTGCAATTTTTGAAACCATACCCTGTGTGAAAAATCTTGATCACTCCATACCCTGCATGGATCACTGTATTTTGGAAAAAAATATCAAAAAGTAGTGATACGGTGGATCCCAGTGGATCCTCCTAGTTGATGCCCGATCTTTCACAGCGAGAACCTGGGGTAGAGATTCCTCCCAACAACGCGATGAACGCAGCCTGGAGAAGAGGGAACGAATCCAGCAAGCAACGGATCGATGAATCGATACGCCTCAAACCTGAGCTAGACAATCCTTGATGAACACAAGAACCTTCGCAGCGGATAATATAGATAAACGGCAACGCCGTACCCCCGGAGGGATGATACACGTGAACACACGCAATGGGGAAAACCCTAATCTTGAGACTAAACTTGTTCTACCCTAAACCCTAGCCGCCCCACCTCCTTATATGAGGGGAAGGGTGGCCGGCCAGCCCTTGCTGGGCTGGGCGCCCCACTATGGGCCTCCCTAACTTGGTTGGACAGGCCCAAACCAAGACTGACTCGATTTATTAAAAATCCCTAATTTGCCAATATATGACAATTACAAAAACTAAGATAATTAAGCTGGTGGAGTCCTGAAATGGGGCTCCACATAGGCCTACGTGCCCATATCATCCTCCCCTCCTTCAAGAAGCGTTGTCCCCAACGCGTGAGGGTCTTCTGGAAAAGGTGACGTGATATGAACATGACACGTCCTCGCCGTCTTCAAGTCTTGCTTGCCTTCCACACCACATCCTCCCTCGCGGCCTTCTTGACTTGATACAGCACTTGGCGCCTCCTTTCTTCTCCACATGAGCTTGGACTTCGGCGCCAACTCCTTCTTCTTGCGAGGTTTTGATGGACCCTTGTGTCGCTGCACATGACCCTGCACAAGATGTGTAATTCCTGGGCCACATAGATGTCTCACACGTCCATCCTTGCCTCGATGCATCCGCGGTGTCGCGGAAAACTGGACTGCAGTACTCCTAGCACGGTAGTGCCGCTGCCCACCATCTCCACTGACGCGCTCGCCTCCCACTCCTCCCACGCGCATCTGCGCCACATGTACTGAAGCATCATCAGCACAAACATCATCAGTCTGCATACTAGCATCAACACAAACTGGAACTGTAGCACATGCTGTAACATCCACATCAACGACAAGTGTAGCTTCATCCGGCTTGTCACCAACA
The DNA here is from genome assembly GCF_022539505.1 of Lolium rigidum. NCBI lineage: Eukaryota > Viridiplantae > Streptophyta > Magnoliopsida > Poales > Poaceae > Lolium > Lolium rigidum. The sequence continues at coordinate 197,052,158 of NC_061511.1, read as the reverse complement.
AGAACTGGCTTGTCATCTACAGGCATGGCTGAAACATCACCAACATCAATGCTCGGAACATCATGCACCTTATGCTGCACATTAGGCTTGTTCAACTTCTCCTTACGCACCACTAGCTCCACATCGGACTTGATATGATCATCACCCAAAGGCTTCAAAGTCCGCTGTTTGCCACCATGCATAAAAGAATATGTATTTGCTCGCCCAGCATGTGTCACATTGCGATCATACTGCCAAGGATGCCCAAGTAGCAATCCACACACCTCCAATGGCAACACATCGCACTCGATCTCATCAACATAATCATCAACTCGTAAATGGCACACGCACCTTGTGAGTAATCTTCGACATACCACAGCTATTCAACCACTCAAGACGTTTAGGTTCAGGAAAACGCCATGTAGACAACCCCAACGCTGTCACCATCGCCTTGCTAATGCCATTAGTACAGCTTCCACCATCAATCATCAACTTGCAAGCCTTGCCCTTGATATAGCACCGAGTACTGAAACAAACTCCACCGCTGAACCTTGTCAACTGTCTTGCAAGCATCATCTTGTACCTTCTTGAGTTGCATATTCAGCCCGCTCAATGGTACATCCTCGTCAACAGTCACAGTAGTGCTCTTGGTATCAGAGCCAGGTTTCCTCTCCTCAATGACTGTCGATACGGGAACAACCTCCTCCACGGTAGTGTTAGAGCACACCACCGCTTTAGTCAAGCTTGCAAACTTAAAGCTATCACGAAGAAACCGCTTGAAATCTGCCCAACTAGACCGTAGACCAATGATACCCTGAACGATGAGAGCATTACGGTACCAACTAGCCACAACATCATCAACACGCCTGTATGCAATAGAAAATTCCGTCTGGCCACCAAACGAACCATCAAACTCCTTGCATCTCGCAAACCCACCTTCAATGTGTGATTCCCAAAGCTGAAATTCCGTCGGTGTCGCAGAACTAGCCAACCGCCATTTGATTTGCGATGCGTCAAACTTGATACCTATTCGCATACCGAGGTAGTCATGATATACATCGTCACTCCTATGTGCTTCAACACCAATCATTGGAGTAACATCATCAACAGCATGAACCAACATCACCGGAGAAACCACCGGAACCACAGGAGAAACCGCCGGAGAAACAACCGCAGGAACAGACGCCGGCCCGGCCCAGGGCCCGGTTGGACCGGCCTCCAGACCGGCCAATCCGGTCACTAGCCCGGTTGACCGGTCGCCAACCGGATCGGCTGCCTCGTACCGGGGCCAAACCGGAAATCGGCGAATTTGCGAACTTCCCGGTTGGGCGCCCGGTTGACCGGGTTCTACACCAGGCAGCCCGGTCACTGGCCCGGTCGACCGGAGTTCAGACCAGATTTTTCCTGGTCGCGAAATTTCGTCTTCTTCCCGTTTCTGGTCGCGATTTTTCGCGATTTTGACCTCCGAAACAGCCATGGATGACCTCCAAACTGCACCAAACTATGCCAAACTTCCTCCAACCAACCTCCTTCGACCGAGAGCCGAACTCCTCCGATCTTAGAGCCAATCTTCTCCGCAGCAAACCGATCCAAAGAGATCGATCAACAAAACCTCGCCGTGAGCAACCCAGAAAGCTGATACCACATGATACGGTGGATCCCAGTGGATCCTCCTAGTTGATGCCCGATCTTTCACAGCGAGAACCTGGGGTAGAGATTCCTCCCAACAACGCGATGAACGCAGCCTGGAGAAGAGGGAACGAATCCAGCAAGCAACGGATCGATGAATCGATACGCCTCAAACCTGAGCTAGACAATCCTTGATGAACACAAGAACCTTCGCAGTGGATAATATAGATAAACGGCAGCGCCGTACCCCCGGAGGGATGATACACGTGAACACACGCAATGGGGAAAACCCTAATCTTGAGACTAAACTTGTTCTACCCTAAACCATAGCCGCCCCACCTCCTTATGTGAGGGGAAGGGTGGCCGGCCAGCCCTTGCTGGGCTGGGCGCCCCACTATGGGCCTCCCTAACTTGGTTGGACAGGCCCAAACCAAGACTGACTCGATTTATTAAAAATCCCTAATTTGCCAATATATGACAATTACAAAAACTAAGATAATTAAGCTGGTGGAGTCCTGAATTGGGGCTCCACATAGGCCTCCGTGCCCATATCAAGTAGATTTTGAAATTTTAAAATTATGAAAAGTTTTATGATTTATTCTATCAACTTGAAGATCTTAGAGCGATAGAGATTGTATTGAAGTCTGCAAAATAAAGATAAACCCGTTGTGAACCAGTGCAACGTTTTGAACCATATAGTATATCTGAGATATGACACATTTCGTCTACATGGAGGCTGACATATGGGACCCAAAGAAAAATCCAAGTAGCCAGAAATCAGGAGTCAACAAAATCCAAGAAAGGAAACTTTTATAGTTCAGAGAGGATGACATATGGGACCCAATTTGCGGCATCGGCCTCAAAGTTTCGAAGACGGCAGGGGATCCAAAGAAAAAGCCAAGTAGGCAGAAATTAGGGGGCCAAAAATAATCAAAGAAAGGAAACGTTTGTCGTTCAAAGAGTATGACATATGGGACCCATTTGCCGACAGCAGCGTCCTCGACTTTTCAAAGGCTGCAGGGGATCCAAAGAAAAAGCCAATTAGCCATAAACCAGGGGCCAAAAATAATTCAATAAAGGAAACGTTCATTGTACATTGAGGCTGACATATGGGACCCATTTGCAGCAGCATCCTCAACGTTAACAAGACGGCAGGGGATCCAAGAAAAAAGTCAATTTTCTAGAAATCACGAGTAAAAAAATCCAAGAAAGGGAACATTAATCGTTTCGAGAGGATGACATCTGAGACCCATTTTACAGCAGCGTCCTCATTGTTTCTATGGCGACAGGGGATCGAAAAAAAGGAAAATAGCCAGAAATTAGGGGGAAAAATAAATCCAACAAAGGAAAGGTTTATTGTTCACAGAGGCTGACATGTGGGTCCCATGAGCCAGCAGGTTCCTTAACGTTTCAAAGGTGGCATGAGATCAAAAGAAAAAGGCAAATGACAAAATATCAGGAGCCAAAGATAATCCAAGAAAAGAAACTTGATAGTACATAGAGGATGACATGCGGGTCTGATGTCTACGGGTGCTTCTATTCTTGTAGACAGTGTTGGGCCTCCAAGAGCAGAGGTTTGTAGAACAGCAGCAAGTTTCCCTTAAGTGGATCACCCAAGGTTTATCGAACTCAGGGAGGAAGAGGTCAAAGATATCCCTCTCATGCAACCCTGCAACCACAAAGCAAGAAGTCTCTTGTGTCCCCAACACACCTAATAGGTGCACTAGTTCGGCGAAGAGATAGTGAAATACAAGTGGTATGAATGAATATGAGCAGTAGTACGGCGCCGAAAAGTGCTTGTCGGCGTGCGATTGATGGTAGTAATATTGCAGGAAGTAAACATGCGAGTAGAACAAGAAACAAGCGGCGATAGCAGATATTTAGGAACAAGGCCTAGGGATCATACTTTCACTAGTGGACACTCTCAACATTGATCACATAACAGAATAAATAGATAGATGCTAGACTCTACACCCTCTTGTTGGATGATGAACACCACTAACCGTGTAGGATTACACGAACCCTCAATGCCGGAGTTAACAAGCTCCACAATATTCAATGTTCATATTTAAATAACCTTAGAGTGCATAACAGATCAACATAACCAAACCAAGTACTAACATAGCATGCACACTCGTCACCTTCACACTACGAAAGGAGGAATAGATCACATCAATACTATCATAGCAATAGTTAACTTCATAATCTACAAGAGATCACAATCATAGCCTACGCCAAGTACTACACGATGCACACATTGTCACCATTACACCGTGCAGGAGGAATAAACTACTTTAATAACATCACTAGAGTAGCACACGGATAAATTGTGATACAAAACACATTGCAATCATAAAGGGATATAAATAAGCACTTCACTATGCCATTCATAACGGTGAATAAGTATTCCGTGAAATATAGCCTAAGAGACCCACACGGTGCACACACTGTCACCTTTACACACGTGGGACAAGGAGTCTCCGGAGATCACATAAGTAAAACCCACTTGACTAGCATAATGACATCTAGATTACAAGCATCATCATATGAATCTCAATCATGTAAGGCAGCTCATGAGATTATTGTATTGAAGTACATAGGGAGAGAGATTAACCACATAGCTACCGGTACAGCCCTTAGCCTCGATGGAGAACTACTCCCTCCTCATGGGAGACGAGCAGCGTTGATGAAGATGGCGGTGGTGTCGATGGAGAAGCCTTCCGGGGCACTTCCCCGTCCCGGCGGCGTGCCGGAACAGAGACTCCTGTCCCCCAGATCTTGGCATCGCGATGGCGGCGGCTCTGGAAGGTTTCTCGTACCGTGGCTTTTTCGTATCGTGTTTTAGGTCAGGGACCTTTATATAGGCGAAGAGGCGGAGTCGGAAGGTCGACGAGGCTATGACACAACAGGGGGGCGCGGCCCAGGCCCTGGCCGCACCGCCCTATCATCTGGGCCCACCAGGGCTCCCCTCTGGTGGCTCTCGGGTGTTCTGGAAGCTTCGTGGAAAAATAGGATGCTGGACATTGATTTCGTCCGATTCCGAGAATATTTCCTTACTAGGATTTCTGGAACCAAAAACAGCAGAAAACAGCAACTGGCCCTTCGGCATCTCGTCAATAGGTTAGTTCCGGAAAACGCATAATAATGACATATAATGTGTATAAAACATGTAGGTATCATCAATAAAGTAGCATGGAACATAAGAAACTATAGATACGTTTGAGACGTATCAAGCATCCCCAAGCTTAGTTCCTACTCGCCCTCGAGTAGGTAAACGATAACAATGATAATTTCTTAAGTGACATGCCATCATAACCTTGATCATACTATTGTAAGCATATGTAATGAATGCAGCGATCAAAACAATGGTAATGACATGAGTAAACAAATGAATCATAAAGCAAAGACTTTTCATGAATAGTACTTTCAAGACAAGCATCAATAAGTCTTGCATAAGAGTTAACTCATAAAGCAATAATTCAAAGTAGAGGTATTGAAGCAACACAAAGGAAGATTAAGTTTCAGCGGTTGCTTTCAACTTATAACATGTATATCTCATGGATATTGTCAATGTAAAGTAATATAACAAGTGCAATATGCAAGTATGTAGGAATCAATGCACAGTTAACACAAGTGTTTGCTTCTAAGATAGAGAGAAATGGGTAAACTGACTCAACATAAAAGTAGAAGAATGGCCCTTCGCAGAGGGAAGCATTGATTGCTATATTTGTGCTAGAGCTTTGGTTTTGAAATCATATAGAGAGCATAAAAGTAAAGTTTTGAGAGGTGTTTGTTGTTGTCAACGAATGGTAATGGGTACTCTAACTACCTCGTCAACCAGACTTTCAAGAGCGGCTCCCATGAAGGACGTTATCTCTACCAGCAAGGTAGATCATCCCTCTTCTCTTTTGTTTACACATGTACTTTAGTTTTTCTTTATTTATTTTATGCATAACACTCCTCCCAACCTTTTGCTTACACAAGCCATGGCTAACCGAATCCTCGGGTGCCTTCCAACAATCACATACCATGAAGGAGTGTCTATTTGCAAAATTAATTTGCTTACTGATGAATCAGAGCAAAACATGTGAAGAGAATTATTAATGCAAGTTAATTAATTGGGGCTGGGAACCCCGTTGCCAACTCTTTTTTCAAAATTATTGGATAAGCGGATGAAGCCACTAGTCCATTGTGAAAGTATGTCAGAAGTAAATGACAAGATCGAAAGATAAAACACCACATACTTCCTCATGAGCTATAAAACATTGACACAAATAAGAGATAATAGCTTTTGAATTGTTTAAAGGTAGCACATGAAGTATTTGCTTGGAATGGCAGAGAAATACCATGTGGTAGGTAGGTATGGTGGACACAAATGGCATGGTTTTTGGCTCAAGGGTTTGGATGCACGAGAAGAATTCCTCTCAATACAAGGCTAGGCTAGCAAGGTTGTTTGAAGCAAACTCAAGTATAAAACGGTGCAGCAAGACTCACATATGAACATATTGTAAGCATTATAATACTTTACATCGTCTTCCTTGTTGTTCAAACACCTTAACCAGAAAATATCTAGACTTAGAGAGACCAATCATGCAAACCAAATTTTAACAAGCTCTATGTAGTTCTTCATTAATAGGTGCAAAGTACATGATTCAAGAGCTTAAACATGATCTATATGAGCACAACAATTGCCAAGTATCAAATTATTCAAGACATTATACCAATTACCACATGCAGCATTTTCTGTTTCCAACCATATAACAATGAACGAAGCAGTTTCAACCTTCGCCATGAACATTAAAAGCTAAGAACACATGTGTTCATATGAACCAACGGAGCGTGTCTCTCTCCCACACAAGCATTTATTCAAACAAAAACAAAAACAAAAACAAACAGACGCTTCAAGTAAAGTACATAAGATGTGACCGAATAAAAATATAGTTTCAAGAGAAGAAACCTGATAAGTTGTCGATGAAGAAGGGGATGCCTTGGGCATCCCCAAGCTTAGACGCTTGGGTCTTCTTGAAATATGCAGGGATGAACCACGGGGGCATCCCCAAGCTTAGACTCTTCACTCTTCTTGATCATAGTATATCATCCTCCTCTCTTGACCCTTGAAAACTTCCTCCACACCAAACTCAAAACAAACTCATTAGAGGGTTAGTGCATAATTAAAAATTCACATGTTCGAGAGGTGACACAATCATTCTTAACACTTCTGGACATTGCTCAAAGCTACTGGAAGGTAATGGAACAAAGAAATCCATCCAACACAGCAAAAGAGGCAATGCAAAATAAAAGGCAGAATCTGTCAAAACAGAACAGTCCGTAAAGACGAATTATAAAGTGGCACCAGACTTGCTCAGATGAAAATGCTCAAATTGAATGAAAGTTGCGTACATATGTGAGGATCACGCACGTAAATTTGCAGATTTTTCTGAGTTATCTACAGAGAACCCTGCCCAAATTCGTGACAGACAGAAATCTGTTTCTGCGCAGTAATCCAAAACTAGTATCAACCCTACTATCAAAGACTTTACTTGGCACAACAATGCAATAAAATAAGATAAGGAGAGGTTGCTACAGTAGTAAACAAATTCCAAGACTCAAATATAAAACAAAAGTACTGTAGTAAAATAAAGACATGGGTTATCTCCCAAGAAGTTCTTTCTTTATAGCCATTAAGATGGGCTCAGCAATTTTAATGATGCACTCGCAAGAAATAAGAGTTGAAGCAAAAGAGAGCATCAAGAAGAAAATTCAAAACACATTTAAGTCTAACATGCTTCCTATGCATAGGAATCTTGTAAATAAACAAGTTCATGAAGAGCAAAGTAACAAGCATAGGAAGATAAAACCAGTGTAACTTCAAAAATTTCAGCATATAGAGAGGTGTTTTAGTAACATGAAAATTTCTACAACCATATTTTCCTCTCTCATAATAATTTTCAGAGGCATCATGAACAAACTCAACAATATAAGTATCACATAAAGCATTCTTATTCACATGCATAAAAGTATCATTACTCTCCACATAAGCATAATCAATTTTATTAGTTGTAGTGGGAGCAAATTCAACAAAGTAGCTATCATTAATATTCTCATCATCAAATATAGGAGGCATATTGTAATCATAATCAAATTTATCCTCCATAACAGGTGGTACTAAAAGACTACTATCATTATAATCATCATAAATAGGAGGCAAAGTATCATCAAAGTAAATTTTCTCCTCAATGCTTGGGGGACTAAAAAGATCATGCTCATCGAACCAGCTTCCCCAAGCTTAGAACTTTCTATATCATTAGCAACAATGGTATTCAAAGTGTTCATACTAATATGTTCCATGGGTTTTTTAATTTTCGCATCAAACCATCCATGTCTTAAATCAGGAAATAGAATAAGAAGCTCACTGTTGTCCATTATGCCAAACTAGTGTAAACAAGAAACAAAAAGATGCAATTGCAGGATCTAAAGGAAATAGCTTCGAGCACACACACAACGGCAACAGAAAAGTACTTAGTTACCTGGGACCGGAGTATGAGTGCCTTTTACCTTTTATCCCCGGCAACGGCGCCAGAAAATAGCTTGATGTCTACGGGTGCTTCTATTCTTGTAGACAGTGTTGGGCCTCCAAGAGCGAGAGGTTTGTAGAACAGCAGACAAGTTTCCCTTAAGTGGATCACCCAAGGTTTATCGAACTCGGGGAGGAAGAGGTCAAAGATATCCCTCTCATGCAACCCCGCAACCACAAAGCAAGAAGTCTCTTGTGTCCCCAACACACCTAATAGGTGCACTAGTTCGGCGAAGAGATAGTGAAATACAAGTGGTATGAATGAATATGAGCAGTAGTACGGCGCCAGAAAAGTGCTTGCTGGCGTGCAGTTGATGGTAGTAATATTGCAGGAAGTAAACATGCAGTAGAACAGTAAACAAGCGGCGATAGCAGTATTTAGGAACAAGGCCTAGGGATCATACTTTCACTAGTGGACACTCTCAACATTGATCACATAACAGAATAAATAGATAGATGCTAGACTCTACACCCTCTTGTTGGATGATGAACACCACTAACGTGTAGGATTACACGAACCCTCAATGCCGGAGTTAACAAGCTCCACAATATTCAATGTTCATATTTAAATAACCTTACGAGTGCATAACAGATCAACATAACCAAACCAAGTACTAACATAGCATGCACACCGTCACCTTCACACTACGAAAGGAGGAATAGATCACATCAATACTATCATAGCAATAGTTAACTTCATAATCTACAAGAGATCACAATCATAGCCTACGCCAAGTACTACACGATGCACACACTCGTCACCATTACACCGTGCAGGAGGAATAAACTACTTTAATAACATCACTAGAGTAGCACACGGATAAATTGTGATACAAAACACATTGCAATCATAAAGGGATATAAATAAGCACTTCACTATGCCATTCATAACAGATGAATAAGTATTCTGTGAAATATAGCCTAAGAGACCCACACGGTGCACACACTCGTCACCTTTACACACGTGGGACAAGGAGTCTCCGGAGATCACATAAGTAAAACCCACTTGACTAGCATAATGACATCTAGATTACAAGCATCATCATATGAATCTCAATCATGTAAGGCAGCTCATGAGATTATTGTATTGAAGTACATAGGGAGAGAGATTAACCACATAGCTACCGGTACAGCCCTTAGCCTCGATGGAGAACTACTCCCTCCTCATGGGAGACAACAGCGTTGATGAAGATGGCGGTGGTGTCGATGGAGAAGCCTTCCGGGGGCACTTCCCCGTCCCGGCGGCGTGCCGGAACGAGACTCCCGTCCCCGGATCTTGGCTTCGCGATGGCGGCGGCTCGGAAGGTTTCTCGTACCGTGGCTTTTTCGTATCGTGTTTTAGGTCGGGGACCTTTATATAGGCGAAGAGGCGGAGTCGGAAGGTCGACGAGGCGATGACACAACAGGGCGCGGCCCGGCCCCGGCCGCGCCGCCCTATCATCCGGGCCCACCGGGGCTCCCCTCCGGTGGCTCTCGGGTGTTCGGAAGCTTCGTGGAAAAATAGGATGTTGGACATTGATTTCGTCCGATTCCGAGAATATTTCCTTACTAGGATTTCGGAACCAAAAACAGCGAAGAACAACGAATCGGCCCTTCGGCATCTCGTCAATAGGTTAGTTCCGGAAAACGCATAATAATGACATATAATGTGTATAAAACATGTAGGTATCATCAATAAAGTAGCATGGAACATAAGAAATTATAGATACGTTTGAGACGTATCAGGGTCCCATTTAGCAGCAGCGGTATCACCGTTTGAGAGGCTGCACGGGATCGAAAGAAAAAGGCAAGTGACCAAATATCAGGAGCCAAAAATTATTCAAGAAAAGAAACTTGATAGTACATAGAGGATGACATGCGGGTCCCATTTAGCAGCAGTGGTCTCAACGTTTCCAAGGCGGCAAGGGATCAAAAGAAAAAAGGAAGTAGCCAGAAATCAGGGGGTCAAAAAAATCCAAGAATAGAAATAATTTTGGTTCATAGAGGATGACATGTGGGACCCATGAGTGCCAAAAATAATCCAAGAAAAGAAATTTTATTGTACATAGAGGATGACATGCGGGTCCCATTTTGCAGCAGCGGTCTCAACGTTTCCAAGGCGGCACAGAACCAAAAGAAAAATGAAGTAGCCGTAAATCGGGGGTGAAAAAAATCCAAGAAAAGAAAGATTTCAATTGGGCTGCATCCGGCCGTCCGGGCCTTCGAACTATCCTGCCGGGCCTTTTGACTCGTACAATTTCAGTCCACTCCAAAACGAGGAAAGTTCGGATTTTTCTAAAAAAGACCAGGAAAGTCCTATGCTTCGCAAAAACAAAAAACAAGGAGATTCAACATATAAGTTTGTTTATGTAAAAATAAATATTTAATTTATCCGTTTGAAATAGCTCAGAGCGAAATACATTGTTTATGTCTGCAAAATAGTCAAGATATCACATGTTTCTTGTACGGGGAGGCTGACATCGGGGACCCATGAGCCAGCAGCGTCGTCAACATTTTAAAGACGGCAGAGGATCGAAAGAAGAAAAATAAACCAAAAATCAGTTGAAATTTTTTCCAAAAAAATAAATATTTATCGTTCTGAGAGGATGACATGCGGGACCCATGAGGCAGCAGCATCCTCAACGTTTCCAAGGCGACACATGATTTTTTAAAAAAAAAAGACAAAATAGCCAGAAATTAGAGGTCAAAATAACTCCAAGAAAGGAAAGGTTTATTGTTCATAGAGGCTGACATGTTGGACCCATGAGCCAGCAGAATCCTCATTGTTTCAATGGCGGCAGGGGATTAAATGAAAAAAGAAGTAGCCAGAAATTAGGGGTAAAAAATAACTCCAAGAAAGGAAACTTTTATTGTTCGTAGAGGATGACATGCGGGACCCATGAGCCAGCAGCTTACTCAACGTTTCAAAGGCGGCATGAGATCGAAAGAAAAAGGCAAGTGACAAAATATCAGGAGCCAAAGATAATCCAAGAAAAGAAACTTTATTGTACATAGAGGATGACATGCGGGTCCCATTTAGCAGCAGCGGTCTCAACGTTTCATATGCGGCTTGAGATCAAAAGAAAAAGAAAGTTGATTGTACATAGAGGATGACATGCGGGGTCCCATGAGTCAGCAGCTTTATCGTTCATACAGGCTGACATGTGGGACCGACCTGCCAACAGCGTCCTCATCGTTTCAGAGGGGGCTGGAGATCAAAAGAAAAAGGCAAATAGCCAGAAATTAGGGGTCAAAAAAAACTCCAAGAAAGAAAACTTTTATTGTCGTAGAGGATGACATGCGGGACCCATGAGCCAGCAGCTTAGTCAACGTTTCAAAGGCGGCATGAGATCGAAAGAAAAGGCAAGTGACCAAATATCAGGTGCCAAAAAAACCAAGAAAAGAAAGTTTTATTGTACATAGAGGATGACATGCGGGTCCCATGAGCCGAGCAGGTTCCTCAACGTTTCAAACGTGGCATGAGATCGAAAGAAAAAGGCAAGTGACGAAATATCAGGATCCAAAAATAATTCAAGAAAAGAAACTTGATTGTACATAGAGGCTGACATGTGGGACCTATGAGCCAGCAAAGTCCTCAACGTTTCAAAGGCGGCAGGGGATCAAAAGAAAAAGGAAATAGCCAAAAATCAGAGGGTGAAAAAAAACCAAGAAAATGAACTTTTATAGTACATAGAGGATGACATGCGGGTCCCATGAGCCAGCAGGTTCCTCAACGTTTCAAACGTGGCATGAGATCGAAAGAAAAAGGCAAGTGACCAAATATGAGGAGCCAAAAATAATTCAAGAAAAGAAAGTTGTATAGTACATAGAGGATGACATGCGGGTCCCATTTAGCAGCAGCGGTATCACCGTTTGAGAGGCTGCACGGGATCGAAAGAAAAAGGCAAGTGACCAAATATGAGGTGCCAAAAAAAATTCCAAGAAAAGAAAGTTGATTGCACATAGAGGATGACATGCGGGTCCCATTTAGCAGCAGCTGTCAACGTTTCCAAGGCGGCAAGGGATCAAAAAAGGAAGTAGCCAGAAATCAGGGGGTCAAAATAATCCAAGAATAGAAAGAATTTTGGTTCATAGAGGGTGACATGCGGGACCCATGAGTGCCAAAAATAATCCAAGAAAAGAAATTTTATTGTACATAGAGGATGACATGCGGGTCCCATTTTGCAGCGAGCGGTCTCAACGTTTCCAAGGCGGCACAGGACCAAAAGAAAAATGAAGTAGCCGTAAATCGGGGGTGAAAAAAAATCCAAGAAGAAAGATTTCAATTGGGCTACATCTGGACATCTGGGCCTTCGAACTATCCCGCTTGGCCTTTTGACTCGTACAATTTCAGCCCACTCCAAAACAGGAAAGTTCGGAATTTTCTAAAAAAACAGGAAAGTCCTATGCTTCGCAAAAACAAAAAAACAAGGAGATTCAACATATAAGTTTGTTTATGTAAAAATAAATATTTAATTTATCCGTTTGAAATAGCTCAGAGCGCAATACACTGTTTATTGTCTACAAAATAATCAAGATATCACATGTTTGTTGTACGGGGAGGCTGACATCGGGGACCCATGAGCCAGCAGTGTCGTCAACGTTTTAAAGGCGGCAGGGGATGGAAAGAAAAAATAAACCAAAAATCTATTGGTAAAAAATCCAAGAAAAGAAACATTTTTGTTCTAAGAGGATGACATGCGGGACCCATGAGGCAGCAGCATCCTCAGTGTTTATTGTTCATAGCGGCTGACATGTGGGACCCGTGAGCCAGTAGCGTCCTCAACGTTTTAAAGGCTGCAGGAGATCGAAAGAAAAAAAAAACCAAAAATCGTTTGGTCAACAAAATCCAAGTAAAGAAACATTTACCATTCTGAGAGGATGACATGCGGGACCCATGAGGCAGCAGCATCCTCAGCGATTTCAAGGCGGCAGGGGATCAAAAGAAAAAAAGGAAATATCCAGAAATTGATTAGGGGTTCAAAATAAATCCATCAAAGGAGTTTTTATTGTTCATAGAGGATGACATGTGGGACCGACCTGCCAACAGCGTCCTCATCGTTTCAGAGGGGGCAGGAGATCAAAAGAAAAAGGCAAATAGCCAGAAATTAGGGGTCAAAAATAATTCCAAGAAAGAAAACTTTTATTGTCGTAGAGGATGACATGCAGGACCCATGAGCCAGCAGCTTAGTCAACGTTTCAAAGGTGGCATGAGATCGAAAGAAAAAGGAAAGTGACCAAATATCAGGTGCCAAAAAAATCCAAGAAAAGAAAGTTTTATTGTACATAGAGGATGACATGCGGGTCCCATGAGCCAGCAGGTTCCTCAACGTTTCAAACGTGGCATGAGATCGAAAGAAAAAGGCAAGTGACGAAATATCAGGATCCAAAAATAATTCAAGAAAAGAAACTTGATTGTACATAGAGGTCGACATGTGGGACCTATGAGCCGACAGAGTCCTCAACGTCTCAAAGGCGGCAGGGGATCAAAAGAAAAAGGAAATAGCCAAAAATCAGAGGGTGAAAAAAACCCAAGAAAATGAACTTTTATAGTACATAGAGGATGACATGCGGGTCCCATGACCCTGCAGGTTCCTCAACGTTTCAAACGTGGCATGAGATGGAAAGAAAAAGGCAAGTGACCAAATATCAGGATCCAAAAATAATTCAAGAAAAGAAAGTTTTATAGTACATAGAGGATGACATGCGGGTCCCATGAGTCAGCAGCTTACTCAACGTTTCCAAGGCGGTAGGGGATCAAAAGAAAAAGGAAATAGCCAAAAATCAGAGGGTGAAAAAAAATCCAAGAAAACAAACTTTTATAGCACATAGAGGATGACATGCGGGTCCCATGAGCCAGCAGGTTCCTCAACGTTTCAAACGTGGCATGAGATCGAAAGAAAAAGGCAAGTGACCAAATATGAGGAGCCAAAAATAATTCAAGAAAAGAAAGTTTTATAGTACATAGAGGATGACATGCGGGTCCCATTTAGCAGCAGCGGTATCACCGTTTGAGAGGCTGCACGGGATCGAAAGAAAAAGGCAAGTGACCAAATATGAGGAGCCAAAAATAATTCAAGAAAAGAAAGTTTTATAGTACATAGAGGATGACATGCGGGTCCAATTTAGCAGCAGCGGTATCACCGTTTGAGAGGCTGCACGGGATCGAAAGAAAAAGGCAAGTGACCAAATATGAGGTGCCAAAAAAATCCAAGAAAAGAAAGTTTTATAGTACATAGAGGATGACATGCGGGTCCCATTTAGCAGCAGCGGTATCACCGTTTGAGTGGCGGCAGGGGATCGAAAGAAAAAGGCAAGTGACCAAATATGAGGTGCCAAAAAAACTCCAAGAAAAGAAAGTTGATTGCACATAAAGGATGACATGCGGGTCCCATTTAGCAGCAGCGGTCTCAACGTTTCCAAGGCGGCAAGGGATCAAAAGAAAAGGGAAGTAGCCAGAAATCAGGGGGTCAAAAAAATCCAAGAATAGAAAGAATTTTGGTTCATAGAGGATGACATGCGGGACCCATGATCATGCATCGTAAACAGCTCGATCGGAGAGTGTTGAACGAGATGGCGCGATCGAGAAAAAAACAATGCCGGAGAGGCTGCCATCCGGGCCCTACATCCCTCGGCGGTGCGGATTTGCGTTGACTCGGCCGGCGAACCCGAGATTTCGAGATGCACCACGTCCCGGGCCACCATACGCCACGTTTTGGCCGTTTTCGTCGGGCTAGGTGGCCTCAAAAACGAGAAAAAAACGTTTTGACATGCACAACGGAGAGACCAAAAATCGTCGGCCATGGTACACCAGCAACCACGGCGCGACTTCAACTTCGTCGGCCATGGCAACTTTTCTTGTAGTGTGGATTAGGTAGTACTAGTAATGTTCTTTCCTTTCTCAAGATCGGTTCTTTTTGCTCACCTCGAGATCTTGCTGCCTAGCTAGGAGCATCTCTTTCCTATTCTGGGCGAAGGGGTGTCTTTCTGGTAACCCTCGTGCTGGGAATGATTGATGGGGGGTGGGGCGGGGGCTACCTTTGCTTGGATTGGGGTGTTCTTCCTTTATTTGTCGACATTTGCAACCTTTGTAGTTTCTGCTGATACTCACTGTATCTTTTGTCAGCTTCTACATGATAGGAAAGACCTCGGGGGGACAATGGAGCGTAAGGCCACCACACATGTGGGTAGTTGGCTGAGCCCCGAGCTGCGTCCCCATCCCCGCAAAGCAGGTACTCTGTTTGCTTATCCACTCTTTTCCTTTTAAGTGTCTGTCTGCATCCTCAATCAGTTCCTGTGCTGGAAGATGCTTAAAGTAGCACATGTCTTCAGCTGTTTGTGCGTAAAGTCTCTGTGACACCATGCTCTATATTCTCTGTATCAGGTTGGTACCTCCAGGTTCCGTGCTGAGGCTATGGGGAACGTGAATAGCGCCCCACCTGCTGCAGGAGCATGGCCCGATTTGCAGCACAAGAAGCGAAACGCCACTGCCGAGCTGGGCAGGGACCTCCCAGGGGTAATTCTTTTAACCAACTTACCATGATGTAATCTGAATCTGATACTCCCTCAGATCCAAATTAATTGACTCAACTATTTGTAGATACAGATGTATCTAGATGTGTTTTAGCTCTAGATACTACTACCTTCCATCCCAAAGCTTAGGGCTTATATTATTTTTAGAAAGTCAAACTATGCATGTTTGACTAAGCTTTTACCAAAAATCATTAACATGCAAAATACAAAATTAATATCATTAAATATATGATGAAATATATTTTCCTACGGTATCTACACAATATTATATTTGTTGATAGAATGTTCTAAAAGTTTGGTCAAACTATACTTGGTTTGACTTCTTAAAGAGAAATAAGCCTTAAGCTTTGGGATGGAGGTAGTACATGCATATCTAGACAAAGCTGAGTTAACTGGTTTTTTTGTCTGTCCATAGCTAGTGTTCATGGTGCAAAAGGCTAACAACATCCACTATATGCATCAGTCTATCTCATACAGTAATTCAATATCACTGCTGAGGTCTACTTTCTGCTATTCATATGCTGACTGAAATTTTAGGGCCTTTACTCAAAAGGAAGATCAAAACTGCGGCTGATGAGGATGCTAATAAGTTGATGCCGCCCCCATCTTCTAAATGCCTCTACAAGCACAAGGCCACACGCCAGCTAGGTGGTGACCTTTTAATGCATATGGTATATTTTATTAATCCACATACATGCCTTCATTTTTGTATGTTTATTGTCGAGTTTTTCTAATGCTTGCCCAAAGTTCATAAACACCAAATTTGTTTGCTTACAATCATCATACACTAATGTTCATCTACTCTCCAGTTCCCCTAACCCAACAAAAAATGATGTTAATTACGATTTTTAGATTAAAAGAGCGCCATTAGGCGCTGTTAATTACAACTTTGAGATTAAAATGTCATTTTCCATTGTTAATTACAATTTTGGGACAAAAGATTAGTTTAACCTCGATCTGTTTTGCTCTCCAATTTTCCCAACCGAACAAAAAAGTAACCATTCCATTCCTATGAAATGGAACCATTCCATTCCATTCCAGGCCGTTTCATAACCAAACACACCCTTGCATTGTTGTGAACTGTTTTCCATACACATCCAGCACTATATGCATCAGTCTGTCTCAGAATCATTCAATATCACTGCTGAGATTTGTTCCCATTCTTATGCAGGCTGAAACTGATGCGCCTTTACTCAAGTGGATACAAAATGAGGCTGATGAGGCTGCTGTGAGGACGATGGTGTCGGCACCATCTTCCGAAAACCTCAACAAGCACGAGGCCATGGGCCAGCTGGGTGGTGACCTTTTAATGAATCTGGTATATTTTATTAATCCACATACATGATTTTATTATTATCTGTTTAATTATTGTTGGCTTTGTTAATGCTTACAAAAGTTCCATTGGCTTCTTTTGCAATCATTTGCATTGTTGTGAACTGTTGTCTATGCACAACCCTATTCTTCCACTTACATCCCGCACTATATGCATCGGTCTGTCTCATAGATTTATTAAATATCAATGCTGAGTTCTGTTGCTATTCATATGCAGGATGAAACTTATGTGCCTCTACTCAAATGGATAAAAAATGATCCTGATGAGGCTGCTGTGAAGACGATGGTGCCGCCACCATCTTCTGAAAACCTCTACAATCACAAGGTCACAGGCCAGCTGGGTGGTATCCTTTTCAGGAAGCAGGTATATTTTCTTAATCCTCATACATGATTTGATTTTTGTCTGTTTATTGCCGGCTTTGTCTAATGCTTACCAAAAGTTCAGAAACACACACAACCGTATTTTTCCACTTACATCCAGCACTATATGCATCAATGTCTCATAGATTCATTTAATATCACTGCTGATGTTTGTTGCTCTTCAATTTTTCATATGAAGACTGAAACTGCTAAGCCTTCATTGGTCAAAAGGATTGCAACTGCTGCTGATGAGGCATCTGCAAAGGCTGCCACCAAGTTACTATCAGCCCCACCTTCTAGATGCGTATATAAGCTCAAGTCCAAGGACCAGCCGGGCCGTAACCATCCAAGGGTTCGGGTATATTTTCTTAGGCCACATATACATTCCATGATTTATGTTTGATATTATCACCGGCTCTATCTAATGCTTTTTTGGAATTCAGAAACACCAAATTAGCATGCTTATATTCAGCATACACTAAATTTTCACTCTTCAGTTTGTAACATGGTGTTATGCACTCGCTTGTCAACATTTGCATTGCTCTGAACTACGCACTTTACACAACCTAATTCTTCCACTTGCATTCAGCGCTACGCACCAGTAGTACCTCCCATGTTTCCTTCACCATCCCGGTGCCGAGCTTGTGGGAATATGGCGGGCCCATGTACATACCCCGCATATAACACCTCCTATGGATCTATCTACCTTTGTAATAACTCCTTCACAGAGTTACAGGTATGTATTCTCAGTGGTTTAGCATGAATTGTCATATAGTAAAGTCTTATTTTAAGTCTTCCTGCTTCTTACATTAGTATCAATTTTCACATGCAGACTGTACCTTGTGAACTTTGTCCAATGATTAACCAGATGTGTCCACATGAAGGGTCTTTCACTATGCATGGCAATGGAAAATTGATGAACACCTACAGGGTCTATGAGGTGTATGTCTACAAGACGCAGGCCATCACATATTTGTATGGACATGACTGGAAAAAGTTTGCTTTTGAATACGGTCTAAAGAAGGGCGACGAGCTGAGGATCAGAAACTCAAAAGGGCAGATATACGTAACTGCTTACAAAGTTGGAGACACTTCCAAATATATAATATGTAACTTTTCTTGTACTCATATCCTTTGATTACTGCATTCCAAGAAGTTTCTCTAAACCATTCTCTCTGTTCTAGCTTGCTGGGTTTAACATGATCAAAGCTACAGATCCCCTGACGGAACAGGAACGGATGTCACTAAGGGCACCCACACCAGCACCGGCACCGGCTTCCCACTCTCCTGCATCAGCACCGGTTCCTGTACCAGCCCCGTTTACTGCATCTACCCAGCAGGCCCCTACATCAGCATCGGTTCATGTAGAGGCCTCGTATATTGGACAGGCTCCTGCATCAGCACTGGTTCCTCTAGAGGCACCGTTTACTGCACCTACCCAACAATCTCCTGCATCAGCACCGGTTCCTCTAGAGGCACTGTTTACTGCACCTGCCCAGCAGTCTCCTGCATCAGCACCAGCTCGTGTACCAGCCCAGGCTCCTACACCTGCCCCAGCCAGATCACCGAGGTCTCAGCTCATTGGTGTGGCCACCCGTGTGGTGACCAGGTGATACGTCTCCGACGTATCGATAATTTCTTATGTTCCATGCCACATTATTGATGATATCTACATGTTTTATGCACACTTTATGTCATATTCGTGCATTTTCTGGAACTAACCTATTAACAAGATGCCGAAGTGCCGGTTCTCGTTTTCTACTTGTTTTTGGTTTCGAAATCCTAGTAACGAAATATTCTCGGAATCGGACGAAATCAAGACCCAGGTTCCTATTTTTCCCGAAACCATCCAGAACACCCGAGAGCCGCCAGAGGGAAGCCCTGGGGGCCCCACACCACACCCTGGCGCGGCCAGAGGGGGGGCGCGCCGCCCTATGGTGTGGTGGCCCCAGGCCCCCTCCGAGGCTGCCCTTCCGCCTATTTAAAGCCTCCATCGCGAAAACCCTGATACGAAGAACCACGATATGGAAAACCTTCCAGAGCCGCCGCCATCGCGAAGCCAAGATCTAGGGGACAGGAGTCTCTGTTCCGGCACCCTGCCGGAGCGGGGAAGTGCCCCCGGAAGGCTTCTCCATCGACACCGCTGCCATCTACACCGCCATCTTCATCACCGCCGCTGCTCCCATGAGGAGGAGTAGTTCTCCATCGAGGCTCGGGGCTGTACCGTAGCTATGTGGTTCATCTCTCTCCTATGTGCTTCAATACAATAATCTCATGAGCTGCCTTACATGATTGAGATTCATATGATGATGCTTGTAATCTAGATGTCATTGTGCTAGTCAAGTGAGTTTTACTTATGTGATCTCCGGAGACTCCTTGTCCCACGTGTGTAAAGGTGACAAGTGTGTGCACCGTGTGGGTCTCTTAGGCTATATTTCACAGAATACTTACTCACTGTTATGAATGGCGTAGTGAAGTGCTTATTTATATCTCTTTATGATTGCAATGTGTCTTGTATCACAATTAGACTATGTGCTACTCTAGTGATGTTATTAAAGTAGTTTTATTCCTCCTGCACGGTGTAATGGTGACAGTGTGTGCATCCGTGTTAGTACTTGGTTTATGCTATGATTATGATCTCTTGTAGATTATGAAGTTAACTATTGCTATGATGGTATTAATGTGATCTATTCCTCCTACATAGTGTGAAGGTGACAAGTGTGCATACTATGTTAGTACTTGGTTTAGTCGAATTGATCTTTCATGCACTCTAAGGTTATTTAAATATGAACATTGAATTGTGGAGCTTGTTAACTCCGGCATTGAGGGTTCGTGTAATCCTACGCAATGTGTTCATCATCCAACAAGAGTGTAGAGTATGCATTTATCTATTACGTTATGTGATCAATGTTGAGAGTGTCCACTAGTGAAAGTCTAATCCCTAGGCCTTGTTCCTAAATATCGCTATCGCTGCTTGTTTACTCGTTTTATTGCGTTACTACTCGCTGCGTTACTACCGCTTGTTTACTCGTCCTGGGCAAAGCACTTTTCTCGGGTGCCGTTGCTACTGCTACTATTTATTCATACCACCTGTATTTCACTATCTCTTCGCCGAACTAGTACACCTATTAGGTGTGTTGGGGACACAAGAGACTTCTTGCTTTGTGGTTGCGGTGGTTGCATGAGAGGGATATCTTTGACCTCTTCCTCCCTGAGATCGATAAACCTTGGGTGATCCACTTAAGGGAAACTTGCTGATGTTCTACAAACCTCTGCTCTTGGAGGCCCAACACTGTCTACAAGAATAGAAGCTCCCGTAGACATCACCAGGACGCATCTGAAGGCTATGTTTGTGAGTATATGACAACATAACTGCTCTTATCTTGATGTCTTCTCTGCTCAAAGTCTCACATGGTTCAGTGCATTAATGCCATTGACTAATTTTTGGTGGTATCTCTTGCTTTGAATCATAAATTGCCTAAAAGTATCTCCAAGGATCTCAATGCCGGCCGAAGGGGCAAGATATCCCTCGTCATGAAGAGTCAATGTCTCACCGTCGAGGGACGGTACTCCGTTAGTCCCACAGATGGCCGCTTGGCTGTTACTTCCAGGTGGAAAAAGTTCATTGACGGTGCCAAACTTCGCATTGGATCAAAGTTGAAGGTCAAGATCTTTTGATGCCAATGTGACATGATGATCATGAAGTTCGCGGTTGTCTAGTTCTGTTGTCCCATGAGCCCTTAGCAAATGAATGTGTAGTTATACTTATAAGTTTATCTTATCTGAACTGCTAATTAATTGTATGGGTGGTAAAACGGTGGCAAGCTTATGCTCTTAGCAAGTATGTATGTATGATCACCTATTATGATAACTAATGTATGTGTTCATCTTAATTTGCATTTCCGTTTTAGAAAAAAACTTAATTTGTATTTTGGCTGACGTGCTAGAGAACTATCAGATTGAACCCAGAACATGATTCAAATAGATTCATTACACTGAGCCACATGCCTTGACCTTGCTATACACAAATTCCATTAATCAGTGCAAAAAGGCTTACCTGAGTTGCTTGAACCACGGCAGATTCGAATCCACCTTAGGTATCTAGAAATACAACCTTTGCAGAAAGATGATTGCAACCTTCTTGATTTGAAGTATCATGCCCTTCTTTGATTCCAAAGAGGATTGGCAAAACTATTGCCCCCAAAAAAGGGAGTGACCAAATATCAGGAGCCAAAAATAATCCAAGAAAAGAAACTTTTATTGTTCATAGAGGATGACATGCGAGACCCATGAGGCAGCAGCATCCTCAACGTTTCCAAGGCAGTAGGGGATTGAAAGAAAAAGGAAATAGCCATAAATCAGAGGGTGAAAAATAATCCAAGAAAGAATCTTTTATTGTACATAGATGATGACATACGGGTCCCATGAGTCAACAGCTTACTCAATGTTTCCAAGGCGACAGGGGATCAAAAGAAAAAGGAAATAGCCAAAAATCAGAGGGCGAAAAAAATCGAAGAAAAGAAACTTTTATAGTACATAGAGGATGACATGCGGGACCCATGAGGCAGCAGCATCCTCAACATTTATTGTTCATAGAGGCTGACATGTGGGACCCGTGAGCCAGCAGCGTCCTCAATGTTTTAAAGACGGCAGGAGATCAAAAGAAAAAATAAGCTAAAAATCAGTTGGTAAACAAAATCCAAGAAAAGAAACATTTACCGTTCTGAGAGGATGACATGCGGGACCCATGAGCAGCAGCATTCTCATCGATTCCAATGCGGCAGGGGATCAAAAGAAAAAAAAGGTAATAGCCAGAAATTAATTAGGGGTCAAAAATAAATCCATCAAAGGAAATTTTATTGTTCATAGAGGATGACATGTGGGACCGACCTGCCAGCAGCGTCCTCATTGTTTCAAAGGGGCAGGGGATCAAAAGAAAAAGGAAAATAGCAGGAAATTATGGGTAACAAATAAATCCAACAAAGGAAACTTTCATTATTCATAGAGGATGACATGCGAGACCCATGAGCCAACAACTTCCTCAACGTTTCAAAGGCGGCATGAGATCGAAAGAAAAAGGCAAGTGACCAAATATCAGGAGCCAAAAATAATCCAAGAAAATAAAATTTTATTGTTCATAGAGGATGACATGCGGGACCCATGAGGCAGCAGCATCCTCAACGTTTCCAAGGCAGCAGGGGATCGAAAGAAAAAAGGAAATAGCCATAAATCAGAGGGTGAAAATAATCCAAGAAAAGAAACTATTATGGTAAGTAGAGGATGACATGCGGGTCCCATTTTGCAGCAGCGGTCTCAACGTTTCAAAGGAGGCATGAGATCGAAAGAAAAAGGCAAGTGACCAAATATCAGGAGCCAAAAATATTCCAAGAAAAGAAACTTTTATTGTTCATAGAGGATGACATGCGGGACCCATGAGGCAGCAGCATCCTCAATGTTTCCAAGGCAGCAGGGCATCGAAAGAAAAAGGAAATAGCCAAAAATCAGAGAGTGAAAAATAATCCAAGAAAAGAAACTTTTATTGTACATAGAGGATGACATGCGGGTCCCATTTTGTAGCAGCGGTCTCAAGGTTTCAAAGGCGGCATGAGATCGAAAGAAAGAGGCAAGTGACCAAATATCAGGAGCCAAAAAAATCCAAGAAAAGAAACTTTTATAGTACATAGAGGATGACATGCGGGTCCCATTTTGCTGCAGCGGTCTCAACGTTTGAGAGGTGGCACGGGATTGAAAGAAAAAGGCAAGTGACCAAATATCAAGTGCCAAAAATAACTCCAAGAAAAGAAACTTGATAGCAGATAGAGGATGACATGCAGGTCCCATTTAGCAGCAGCGGTATCAACGTTTGAGAGGCGGCATGAGATCGAAAGAAAAAGGCAAGTGACCAAATATCAGGTGCCAAAAATAACTCCAAGAAAAAAACTTGATTGCACATAGAGGATGACATGCGGGTCCCATTTAGCAGCAGCGGTATCAACGTTTGAGAGGCGGCATGAGATCGAAAGAAAAAGGCAAGTGACCAAATATCAGGTGCCAAAAATAACTCCAAGAAAATAAACTTGATTGCACATAGAGGATGACATGCGGGTCCCATTTAGCAGCAGGGGTATCAATGTTTGAGAGGCGGCACGGGATCAAAAGAAAAAAGGCAAGTGACCAAATATCAGGTGCCAAAAATAACTCCAAGAAAAGAAACTTGATTGCACATAGAGGATGACATGCGGGTCCCATTTAGTAGCAGCGGTATCAACGTTTGAGAGGCGGCATGAGATCGAAAGAAAAAGGCAAGTGACCAAATATCAGGTGCCAAAAATAACTCCAAGAAAAGAAACTTGATTGCACAAAGAGGATGACATGCGGGTCACATTTAGTAGCAGCGGTATCAACGTTTGAGAGGCGGCATGAGATCGAAAGAAAAAGGCAAGTAACCAAATATCAGGTGCCAAAAATAACTCCAAGAAAAGAAACTTGATTGCACATAGAGGATGACATGCGGGTCCCATTTTGATGCAGCGGTCTCAACGTTTCCAAGGCGGCGTGGGATCAAAAGAAAAAGGAATTAGCCAGAAATCATGGGGTCAAAAAAATCCAAGAAAAGAAAGAATTTTGGTTCATAGAGGATGTCATGTGGGCCAAATGATCCTGCATTGTAAACGGCTCGATCGGAGAGCGTTGAACGAGATGACGCGATCGAGAAAAAAACAATGCTAGAGAGGCTGCCATATGGGCCCTACATCCTTGGGCGGTGCGGATTTGCGTTGACTCGGCCGGCGCACCCGAGAATTCATGATGCACCACGTCCCGGGCCACCATACGCGACGTTTTGGATGCGTTCGTCGGGCTAGGTGGCCTCAAAAACGAGAAAAAATAGTTTTGACATACACCATGGAGAGAGCAAAAATCGTCGGCCATGGCGCATCAGCAACCACAGCGCGACTTCAACTTCGTTGGCCATGGCAACTTTTCTTGTAGTGATTCTTCTGCGACGGCGTCCCATGTATCTACCCCTTCCTCCGCCCACAATGTGTCAAGCTCCTCCTTTAATAGTTGGAGATGCATGTTGATATCGTTTCCTGGCTGTGTCGGCCCTTGAATTAGCATACTCATCTGTATGTACTTTCTCTTCATGCACAACCAGGGGGGAGGTTGTACATCCATACAAACATGGGCCAGGTGCTATGTGTGCTGCTCTGGTTGCCGAGCGGATTGAATCCGTCCGTGCTCGCACCCAACCCGATGTTTCTGGGATCTGCACCGAAACTTTCCGATTCAATATCTAATGATTTCCACTGGCTTGCATCCGAAGGGTGTGTCAGCGCTGGATGTTCAAACCGCTCTGGATCATTCCACATTGCCTCCTTTCTTTCAGCGTGCCAGCGCATGAGCTTTGCTTCCTTGCGGTCCGCGAAGAACCGTTGCAGCCGGGGGGCGAGCGGGAAGTACCACACAACTTTCCGTGGAGCTTTCTTTTTCCCTTTCTTGTATCGATCAGCGTCACACAATGGACATTTGGTCTTGTCCGCGTGCTCTTTACGATAAATGATGCAGTCATTGATGCAGGCGTGGTACTTTTGGTGTGGTAAATCGAGAGGGCACGTGATTCTCTTGGCCTCGGCTAGACTACCAGGACACCTGTTCCTAGCAGGAAGGCGATCTTTCCGGTATTGCAGAATGTCGTCGACGCTTGTGTCCGTCCATCCATGTTTGCCTTCATCTGTAGAATATCGAGCGCTACTCTCAAGCGGGACTCCTCCAACCCGCAACCTGCGTTGACGTGGACATTACCCTTTGGGTAACTGTTATTTCCCTATCCTGTACGGCCCAACTGGAGGCCCATGAAGACACAAGATGGCAAGGTGGGCCACTACGTCGGTGCCGAAGAAGATTCCTTGAAGAACAAGACAAAGAGACGAATCAAACAAGGAAAGTCTAGAACTAGGGTCCTTTGTAACCTAGTCGTACCCGGATAGATCTCTCGAGACCTGGCTCCCTATATAAGGGCCAGGAGAGGGGCTGCCGAGGAACACAATCAATCTTAGCAATTGTAGCCACCATAAGTCCAGAGCTAGGTCCCCGTAGTACTTAGCCTCTCGACGAGATCACAGCCGAAACCTTCGGCACCCCATGGTAACCCGATATTTTCATAATCAAGATCAGACAGGCAGGATGTAAGGGTTTTACCTCATCGAGGGCCCCGAACCTGGGTAAATCGCTTTCCCCGCTTGTTTGATAACCGATGTCTCGTGTCAGCCTACAGGATTCCATCTACCCTAAGCCCCAAACGGAGGGCATTGCCGAGGAGTACCCTCGACAATTGGCGCCGTCTGTGGGAACCCTGTTGGCACAAGATCCGTCATCGGCAGATCCAACCATGTCGTCGGTAGCTTCGTCGACGCCGTCAGCATCACCAATCTTGGGGAGTTCGATCCGATTCGGCTCCTATGAGTTCACCCCGCACAACGACTCTTCTCGCTCGACTTTTTTGGGTCAACAAGGAAACATGGATATGACATTCGGGAGCGTCCACTACAACGTCAACGCGGAAGGAGTCCTTCGTTTGCTGGAACCGTTCGTCCCCAGATCAGCAAAGAGATCGCCCCCATCGGCCGTAGGGTCGATCATGTCATCATCAATCGATCTTTCGGCTGGCCTGACAGACTCGACGAATTCGTCCCCACTGTCAACCCCTCGGTCGATGTCTTCAATGTCGGTCGGATCCGATAACCCTGTACTATCGGAGATGACCTCGTACTATTGCCTGAATTGCGACACCATGCACGGGTTGGGATCGAGTGACACACCATTCATCTGCAGTGCCCGGTATTCGTCGGGAGAGGACAATGTCGACAGCGTTGTCAAGGAGGTCACCTGGAAAACGGCGCGTCACCAAGTCTATGCCGCCAATAACACAGGAACGCAAGAAACGGGGGAGGTGGAGATCACACCCCTCGCTCCAGCAGACGACACAACTTCGAAAACAGTGCCAGTAACAACAACAGCGGTTACACCATCGCGGAGGAAGAATGGGCAGCAGCCCGGGCAGCCGTAGTTAATAACACACCGCTTCCCGCCGGAACTTCGGTTGGAAACCTCAATGCTTATCGCTCCATCTTGGAGAAAAATCGGGAGCGACTATCGAATGAGCAGGCCACCCTCGAAAGACGTCTATTCGCGGCAGAACAATCTAGTGAATGACGAAGGGTCTCGCGAGGAAGCGCGTCCCGAAGCAGCCTAGGTGCAGGGAGGCACCGATCAAGGCTATCCAGACTTTCGGAAGACGATGCTAGGGAAATAACGTCAAACCTATCCAAGTCCTTCATGACCACGGACACTGCGGGTATGTTAAGGCCAAAAACCATTGGGGGAGCAACTGCCAACCTTGCGGCGTACCTCATCAACCAACGACCCAAAGGTTCTATGGCTCAAGCTCATCGGGGCGCCCTGGAAAGCCTCGCAATCCTGGGAGACAATCTGGTCCCACGGAAGGAAAAGTCCGCGCTCCAAGCTAGCGGCTCAAAGCATCGCTCAAGGGACGCCCGAGACGAAATCACCCAGAGTAGAATCGACAAAGCTAGGCGACGGCGAGCCGCGAGGGAGGAGTACGATAGCGACGCCTCAGAAGAAAGCTAGGAGTACGACGGCGAGTTGAGGGGAGCTGACTGTTTAAGCTACAAGATTCGTGAGACGATGCCACCCAAAAAGTTCAAACCTACCCCTACTGACGCCGCCAAGTATGATGGACAGCAGGAGCCAAGCTCATGGATAGACGATTACTTGCAGACTGTGATCCTACACAAAGGAAATCAGATAGCAACAATGCAGTGCTTGCAACTCTATCTGAAGGATTCGGCACGGGATTGGTTGAGAGGCCTGCCGAAGGGTTCCATCAAGTCATGGGATGATCTGGTGGATGCTTTCGTCGCAAACTTCCAAGCAACATACAAGAGGCCTGTTGGGATCGACGAATTACGTCATTGCTAGCAGAAGCCGAAGGAGTCGATGCGTGCATACATCTGGAGGTTCACTAAACTCCTGAACGTCGCCGAAGATGTTTTTGTCGATTGAGCAATCGATGCCTTTAGCGATGGCATCCGACGTGAAACCTACATAGATGTACTTGGGTGCAAGAAGCCGAAGACCATAACCAAGTTAATGGAAATTGCCAACGGCTGGGCTGATGGCGAAGACAACGTACGAAGGCCACGACAACGCAGTGACGACGAAGACAATGATCAGCCGAGGCATGATTCGGGTGGTCGAAGGGATCGACGAAAGAAAAGGAAAGAACGCAGTTACGACGACAACAACCTAGTAGCCGCAAGATATTCCGATCGACAAGATGATCGGTATGATGACAGGCGAGACGATCGGCACGACGGCAATCGGAGTAACTCTGGGAACCGTGGCAACTACAAACCACGACCTCCGAGGACCCCCGAGCTACCCTTCGCTGAACAGATAAACGCCCCTTGCTACCTGCATGCGTACATCGACCCTAAAGACGGCAACAAAAAGTCAAGTCACTTACTCAAGGAATGTCGGAAGTTTATTGAGATGCAGAAGCTCATCCAGCAGCAGTAGCAACCAATCCCACCTCCACCTCCACCTCCACCTCAGCACCAGGTCCAGCAAGTTCAGCCCCACAACTCAAACGAGTTCTTTCCGCCACCACGTGGACAAATGAGTATGATTCACAGAACCGGTGTTTCGAGAAGAGAGATGAAGAAGCTCACCCAAGAAATCAACCTGGCGGAAAGCATTATGGCTAATATCCCTGAATCTATCGACTGGTCATCTCAGAGCATTATGTTCAGCAGAGCGGATCACCCGATGACAATCCCAAAGCCAAGGCACGCTGCCTTAGTAGTTGAGGCGCAAATCGGAGGGTTTAAGATGAGCAAAGTTTTCATGGACGGTGGAAGCGGATTAAACCTGATATTCCTCGACACGATCAAAAGCATGGGAATTACGATGAGGATGCTATAAGAAACAGATACCTGTTTCCATGGGATTCTCCCAACCTTACCGGCGTACTCTCTTGGCAAAGTTTACTTGAACGTTGTCTTTGGTTAACCCGACAACTTCAGGAAGGAAAAGATCGAGTTTGAAGTAGTAAACTGGGAATCACAGTACCACGCTATACTCGGAAGATCAGCTTATGCCAAGTTCATGGCTGTGCCGCATTACGCATACCTCAAGCTGAAAATGCCTGGGAACAATGGAACGAACATCACGGTCCATGGAAGTTTCTCACGCTCGGATAATTGCGAT
Organism: Lolium rigidum; assembly: GCF_022539505.1. Classification (NCBI taxonomy): domain Eukaryota; kingdom Viridiplantae; phylum Streptophyta; class Magnoliopsida; order Poales; family Poaceae; genus Lolium; species Lolium rigidum. The sequence goes on along the minus strand of NC_061511.1, from coordinate 197,023,483 downwards.
CGCGAGCTTTAGAGGATTGCTGCGAAGTTTGGGCCAAGATAGGAAACTGTCGACTTCCCTTCAAAATCGTCAGCACTCGATAGTAAGGAAGACGAACGCGTCAAGACAATGAAGAAGAAGCCAGCCGACCTTGCATTGGAAGCTTCGACAGTTAAAACCTCGGCAGCTGACGACAAGAGAATTATAGAAGAAAACAAAACTCTAGCAATCGCCGCAAGAACTCCTGATGAAACCAGTGATGCTTCCAAAGCCACTAGCGCGATGGACAAGCTCGAAGATAAGAAGAATCCTCCTCTTGCTTAAAAGGATGGATAACATTTAGTTTTTTCTCTTTTCAGCAGGGCTCTTTTTAGCCCCCTAGTTTTTCGCTTACTTTATTAATGAAGACTCAAGTTTTGTTTCTTTGAAGAATTGCAGTAATTCGGGACACCCGAACTACATCGTCAGGAACTTTGTTCGTATATTACAACGAACATCGGTTCAATGGAAAATACGCCCAGAGATTGCACTCTAAAAAAGCCTCTGAAATTACGAGTGCTATGATGCAAAATCAACGGGGACCTTGCTCTTTTCCTTTGCTATAGATGCCTCAAAGAGTGCCGCAGATAGCAAGGATCATGAAACACGTACGAAAACGACTCACGCTCGATACTTTAAACTACAGAAGTATCAAAGAGCGACGCAGTCATCGGCAGATCTAGTGCCACCGATCTATTCGGGAGCTGTTGTCAAGTCATGCATCGGTTGAAAGCAAAGTTGCACATACAACGGGTTTAGCAAGACCCGCAACACGAGATGATCACTCAAATAATTTGCTACCGACAAACATACGTATACATCATAATACAGATGTAAAAACGAGTAATTAAGATTTACTCCTTCAAAATTTGCCAACGGCATTAACACGGAAGAGGCACATGTATATACACCTGCCGATAAAATAGTTTAACCATAATCATCCGAACATTCGGATGCATCAAGTATTGAGGCCTTCTACTTACAATAGGGGCATATCTTTGGACTACTCCTGTGGAGCCTCTTTTTCTTTGGCTGCCATTGAGGTTCTTTCAAGCCTTTCAATAACGATGGCGGCGGGAAGGTCCACCTTCGGGTAAAGCGGCCCTAATTCACCTACCGCATTGGCAATTGCCAGCAGGTCTGCTGAAGGATGACATACAAGGACAAGGGCGAGCGCATCTTTAGCTCCTACAAGAAGTTGTGCTCGAACCAAGCTTCGGATCTTCTTGGCGTTACTAAATTCTGACATTAAAGTCAACAGCGTGGGAGGGACCGCGTTCAAAGGGAACATCGTCTTCCAGATTACTCTCAGTCCTTTATAGCACTTGTCGAAGAAACGGTGGACCTGCTGGACCCGATCTTGGAACTTCGCGACAGTGGAAGTGATACGGGGTGGCTTTTGGACACCTCCTCCTCAAGACCGACAAGCCCTCCTCGTGGCCCCATGACACGAGCTCGGGCCAAAGCTATACACGAAGAGGTGAATTCGCTCCTTTCCATGTATACATTTGATACCTCATTGGATGGCATACTACTTCATGCGAATACCTTGTGTTCAATCAGGTACATCGATCAAGACACAAGCCATGGAGGCCAAGCCAATGGAGAGGGAGCTGAAGATGAAGAAGATGGAGCTCCAGCGCCCCAGCCGGAAGTTCCGCCCCCCAGGACCGGAACTTCCACCCAGATGCTCCCAAGATGCTGTCCAGCGCCCAGGAAAGAGGATCCAGCCGGAACTTCCGCCCGCCGGAACTTCCACCCAAGTTCCGCCCCAGTTCCGGAAACGCGCCAAAACATCCCGGGATGTTACTGCAAGGAAATTGGTCGTTTCCGGAAGTACCGCCCAGATGCCTAGGAAAGAGGATCCAGCCGGAACTTCCGCCCCTTAGGACCGGAACTTCCGCCCCTAGAGATCGGAACTTCCGCCCGCACGCGTTTCAGCACCAAAACTGGCAGATTCAGCTTGTAACTTACCCCTTCGCCCCACCAACTATAAATAGCCATGTTGGCTCAGATCTGAGATTAGACTTGAATTGAGATTAGTAATGAGCTTTGCTCCTCCCCCATGGGAAACCCTCCAGATCTGAATCTATGGAGTGCATCACAACTCTTCTAGGGAATTGGTCTCTTCCATTATAGGAATTTTGGTGTTTGAATCTTTTGCTTCTTGCAATTCTATCTTTGCACTCTTTTCCTCTTTGGAACTCTATCGATTTCTATTGCCAATCTTTTGTGAGGGCTTCTACTCCTAGTGGGTCTTTTACCTCGCAATTCTATTGGGTTGGTGTATCGGGCAAACGAAGAACAACCGGTTGTGTGTGTGCGTTGCGTTTGTATCTTAGATCCACCCCGCTTTCCACCGTGTTCTTCGCGTTCCTCCACCTTCCCCCACGAACCCCATCCAAATCCGTGAAGATCGGGCCTCCCCTAGGGCTCATCCCTTATCAAATGGTATCAAGAGCTCCTTGGTTGCCACGGATTTGACCCCCACACCCCCAAAAAATTTCTTGAGAAAATTTTCGAAAATACCAAAAAATAGCCCCAAATTGGCCTTGGTTGGATCTCGCGATTTGTTGAGTTTTTGGTGGTTTTGCTCCAATAGAAACTTGTATTTGGTGTTGATCTACAATTCCCCCACCTTCCCACAGCTTCTAGTGCCAAATTTTCCTCGAATTCGAAGGATTTCGGACCGGATTTCCGCCCAAATCGACGAACAGCCCGTAGATCTGATTGCGACCGGAAGTTCCGCCCGGCAGGACCAGAAGTTCCGCCCGGGACCGGAAGTTCCGCCCCTCAGGACCGGAAGTTCCGGCTGGCCGAATTTTTCACAGCTACCTTCGTTTTTCGTTTTGGCACTACCCCTTTTGTGTTTGGACCTCGGTTTTATGTGCCATTTCAGCTACCACAAGCTTCCGCAACATCGACAACGACGACACCCCGAGGATCCAAGCAGTTCACTTGACACCTTCCACCACCATCGCAAGTTCGAGATCGTCGGCCACCATCATCAAGTGGTATAACTTGCCCCTTTTCCTTGTAGCCCTAGCCTATTTTGCGCACCTTTCCCATCGAGAGTGGCTTTCTAGTGTTGTGAAGCATTGCGCAAGCGTCCCGACCGTGAGGGTGTGCGTGTGTTGAGAAAAGCTACGAAGCAAGCTCGTTGTGAAAAGATAAGCAAAAGAAGTGTGACATACTTACATAGATAGTGGTATCCTTACACAGTGAAAAAAACAAGAAAAAAAAATACAAAAGAAAAAAGAGTGTGAGTGACACCTATCTCTAAAGAGCTCTAAGGGCATCTCCAACGCTACGACCCAAACGGACGGTGTATTTTATCCGTTTGGGTCGTCCACCGGACAAGCGGATGTCGCGCGGACGCTCGCAGACGTCCGGCCCGATTTTTATTCCCCAACGCTGCTACGACCCAAATTACTGCTTCTCCTCCTTCATCCCAAGTAGTACTACTTGCCAAGCGGAGCACCGCACAGCTCCGGCGGTCGTCGCCTCGGTCCCCGTCGCCCGGATGGAGGCCGCTGCTCCGGCTTGTGCGCCGGAGGAGAGGTGGAGGGGGCCCCGGAGGTGGCCAGGTGAGCCTCGACCGACGCCGGGGACGACGCCCGCGCTGCGCCTCGACGGAGGCCGACCTGGGGACGCCTTGACGGAGACCGCATCTTCGCCTGGTTCCGCCCGCGCCTAGCCGTCGACGGCCCGTGTCCAAAACCTGCGCCCCGCCCGCAGCGCGAGCAAGAGGCCAAACAGTGGCGGCGCTCGCGAGCTAGCAGCTTGCAGCGGCGAGCGTTAAGCACATACGCGTGTACGCGCGCGTAGCAGCAACACCATCACTAGGCCTACGCGCATGCAGCTAAGCGCCCCACTCGCTCTGCCCTGCTCCGGCGCTGCGCCCTGTTTCCCTGCTGCAGTGCCGCCGTTCGGCTTCCCGTCGACCCGCTGCGCCACCCGTACCACGGCGAGCTTGGCAGGGACGAGCGCCTCGCGCACGCTCAGCACGGCGAGCAGGGCTAGCTCGGCGAGCAGGGCTAGCTCGGCGCCAGCGCGCACGCGCACCACGACGAGCTTGGCCGGGACGACCGCCTCGCGCACACGCTACACGGCGAGCTTGGCCGAAACGAGGGCCTCGCGTGGGAGCACGTCGCCGCGCGCACTGCGGCCGAATTCTTGGCGAGGGCGTGGCGGCCGGCCCTGCGGCGACGCGGGCGCGTCGCGGCGTGGAACCGGTCGAGGTGGGCGTGAAATTGGTCGAGCGCAGCGGCGAGCGCGCGGCGCGGGTGGAGCTGCAGCGGCGCGCCGCTCTGCAGTGGCGAGCGGCCGGCAACCGTGCCCGCGCGGGCGGCGGGCTCTACCCCCTCCCGTGGCTCGCGAGGCCGACGACCGTGCCCGCCCGCACGGCGAGCTCCACCCCTACCGGTGGCTCGCGCGGCCGGCGACCGTGCCCGCGCGCACGGCGAGCTCCGCCCCGCCCGTCCTTGCGAGCTCCGTCCCCAAGCTCCGTCCCCGGCTCTGCAGCGGCGCGAGATGGCGCGGCGAGGCACGGGACGGCGGCGGCTCGAGGCGCGGCCGGTGGAGGCGGCCCGAGGCGCGGCCGGCGACGGCCCGCTCGCGTCTTGGCGGGGCGCGGCCGGCTCGCAGCGGCGCGGGCTCGCGGCGGCCGGTGCGAGGGGTGACCGGTGCTCACGGCGGCGAGGCGTGGCTCGGGCTCACGGCGGCGAGGCGCGGCTCGTGCTCGCGGCGGCGGGGCGTGGCCGTCCTTGCCTCGCCGGAGGCCGACGCCGGGGATGCCATGCCGGAGGAGAGAGATGGGTAGGTGGGGTGGGAGGGAGAGGCACTGCCAAGTGGGGTTGGGGCGGACACAACGGACTAGGACGGACGCGCGGACACGTCCGTCACCCCGCAAATCGCTCCCAAATTTTGGCCGGCTTTGGGTCGTGGCGGACCGCGCGGGCTGTCCGTTTTGCATTTGGGTCCGCGCGTTGGGTCATGTTTTTATCCAAACGGACGCGCGGGCTGTCCGTTTTGCGTTTTGCGTCCCCGGGTTGGAGATGCCCTAAGAGCATCCCCACTCGTTGGCGCTCCCCACGCCCAAATCCGGCGAAATTTTCGTCCGGATTGGATGAAGATTTGGCGTGGGGAGCGCCGAAGTTCCAGCCGTCCCCCCGGCAGGAAACCCCCAACCTCGACCATTTGACATATTTCAAACAAATTCAACATAAAATTTAACAAGTTCGGCAAACAAGAGGACGAAAATTGCTGAAACAAATTCGGCGATAACGAGTACAATGTTTAACAAGTGCTGAAACAAATGAAGCACACAAATTTCACAATTTTTCAAACAAATTAAGACGAGACTAGTTGGCGTCGGCGTTGGCGTTGCCTCGGAGCCTCCATATGTGCTCCACCGGATCATCTTGCAGCAGCTCGGTGCATTGTAGAGTCTCGAATCTCCCGGCGCATAGCAATGAAGGCGGCCCATGATGGAGGCACTCGGTGATTAGGCCGTGCAAGAGGACCCTCTCTCTCATATGGTGCTTCTTGCTCGGCCGGAGGAACCGGATGCTTTCACTCATCTTCAATAATCATGTTGTGTAGGCACACACAGCAGTTCATCACCTCCCACATCTGATCTTTGGACCAAGTCATAGCGGGGAACCGGACGACGAGCAAATCTCTGCTGTAGGACACCAAATGCTCGCTCGACGTCTTTTCGGCAAGCTTCTTGTTTCTTGACAAACTCGCAAAGTTTGGGGGTGCTAGGGTTGGAGATCGTCTTCACAAATGTTGCCCACTTTGGATAGATACCGTCCGCAAGGTAGTATCCTTTGTTGTAGTGCCGACCATTGATCACATAGTCTACCGGGGAGCATGACCCTCAACAAGCTTGGAAAAGACCGGGGAGCAGTTTAGGACGTTGATGTCATTGTTGGATCCAGGCATACCAAAGAAAGAGTGCCAAATCCAAAGATCATGGGTAGCCACTGCTTCAAGTATCACAGGTGCAGCCTTTTTGTGACCCTTGTACATTCCCTCGCCACGCAAACGGACAGTTCTTCCATTGCCAATGCATGCGATCAATGCTTCCAAGCATCCCCGGAAAACCTCTAGCTTCATTTGTTGCAAGGATCCTCCGAGTGTCTTCGACGATGGGTGATCTCAAGTAATAGTCCCCGAACATCGCTATGACGGCCCTGCGAACCGGTAGAAACAATCAAGGGCGGTGGACTCCGCCATCCGAAGATAGTCATCTGCAGTATCACCGGGAGCTCCATACGCCAGGCATCCTCATAGCCACCGTGCACTTCGCAGGTGACGAAAATCCAACCAAACCGAGTGCAATCCGCCTTGCATCCGAAGTAGGGATCAAAGTGGCGGATGGCATACACAATTTCCGTAAATAGCTTTCGCTCATCCCGAAACGACGCCGGAAAACACTCTCACCGTGCAATGGATTGTCGGCGAAGTAGTCGGCGTACAACATGCGGTAGCCCTCCATTCGCTGTCTCGGCTTGCACTTCCGGCGACCTCGTGCCGACCCACCACGCCGACGAGTTGCCGGTCCGGCGTACATGCTTGCCAAGCAACCAAGGATCATCATGTGCTCGTCGTCTTGGGCGGCTGTCGCCATCTCTTCTTGCATAAGCTCGACGAACATCTGCTCCTCCTCTTCGTCCGAGTCCATGGCCGGCGAGGCAAATGGACGAACACCCGACGGGCGTGGTCGAGGCAACCCGAGCCGCGAGCGACGACGAGCAAGCAGGCCGGAAAACAGGCCGGCGGAAGAGCGACCGGATAGGCCGTCGTCCAAACACGGCGGAATATAGGCAGGTGGGGAAGGAGTGGCGGCGCAATCTGGGCAACAAGCCGGCGGGGTGGTGCCGGCGGCGAGAGAGATACGAGGGGTGGGGGAGATTTTGAGCGACGTGGCGGTGGGGTTCGTGCGTCGAGTCACCGACGGATCGGGCCCTTCCCCGCTTTTCACTCGTCCGAGTCCCCGAGAGCTCCCCGGGGGCCGGGGGCGTGGGATCGCCGGATGAATTTAGGCCCAAATCCGGACGAAAACGAGGAACCGGGGGCGCGACTGGGCCGAATTTCACCGTCCGGATGAAAAAAACGCTCGCCGGGGGCCTCCTCGGGGGACGAGTGGAGATGCTCTAAGCTCCCAGGTCTTTCAGCGCGTGTGGGCGTCCAGCCTGTCCCTCTCGTGGGACCTACTGCAGGTGAGGTGTCGGCAGAATCGAGCGACCTTGGTTGGCAGTTCGTGTCTAGGAACTCAGGCGGTCTTGTGTTTGGCCCTCACCGGCTGAAGTCCTTTGCCGCCTCCATCGGGTTCGTCTGCCCCCATCCGCACACTGCCCCCATCAGAAAATGATCCAATGGAATCCCTCTATTCTCCACCACGCCAAGATCCGCCTGCTGCCCCCATCCCCTCCAGGCGGTCTCAAGTGGCACCATGACATTGGGGATCTGCTCTAGCGGGTTCTGGCGGTTTCTGGATGCAGGGGAGTTCTCCGACAGTCTCGAGCGGATCCAGTCGGAGGAGGAACTGCTTCAGCGATGGACGATAATGAGCCGCTATGGGCCTGAGGAACAAGGGCAAGGATGGGATACCTTCTACAGCAGTGACGTTGCTATGCGGTGGCTCCTTCTTCTGCTTGCCAATCATATGGTGATTTCCCGTCTCTTATCCCTTGTGTTCCCCTCTTCTTTGTCTCATTTGTATGGTTGGATTTCTTTGTGCCGATTTTGATGACATTAAACTCAAGTGTGACCATATTGATGGGACTAAACTACAAGCTAAGAAAAATTTGTTCGATGAAATGCCTTGCCCTGTTTTCTGAGCTGACATGGACAATTCATTTTTGGTTCTTGCTCTACACATCACTGTTGGTTGTCTGGTTACTACTCAGTAACTCTGCGTGTCCTGCTAGCTGGTGGCATTTAGGTACCCTTGTGTGATGCATCTGAAAAATCATAGGTTTTAGAGTAACTAATCTTGCAGTACATAACATTGCTAAATCAAGTTTAACTCAACTTATTCAACAGATTTTACATACATAGGTTAATCTATCCTGCACGCCTTGTGGAAACTCAAAAGGAAACTTATTTGAGCAGAAATATGCCGTGTGTAACAAATAATACATACATATGTTGTGATTGTAATTGCATAAGATCATTTATTATGGTCCATTCAGTTTCAAACGCATATGAACCAATTTGTGTGTACCCGTGTAGGTATTTATCAAGTAAGCCAGCATTGGGACAAGTTAACGATCACCAAGAAGGTAATACACATTACCAGTTCAACCTGATATCTGATTGGTCATCTTTTTAGTTTTGCATATGAACTTCTAGGATCATGAATATAATGTGTTGCTGGAGCAGATCTCTGTAGGCCCGACACAGCGTTTTCACATTATTTGTAGCTGTTTCAGCCACTTCTTGATGTAGTCTCTTATAGGCGTCCGATGCTGCAAGCTTCCTACATGATTGTGTGTGCAGTGAAACCTGATGGCTGCCTCCGCAACACTCTCCAACGAGACATATTGGCCGGGCATGTCTTCTTCTCGCCATGGTGACATGGTGTATGACGAGCTGCAAAGTATCAACTGACGTGGGATATAAACAATCTGTGTGGCCTGCAACCAAGGTTCCCACTTCAAATCTCTAGAAGCATTAGCTTTACATAAATGGAGTCGAGAACATATAAAAAAACTGTACTTAACAATTGTTCACACTGAGAACAGTATCTGATATTGGTCCACAATCCGAAGCATATCAACATTTGCAATGAGCTTCCATGGTCCTAAATGGTTGTAGAAAATTGCACAATCGTTTCTTCAACTAGATGATACCCCGCGCGTTGCGGCGGGATTTTTCTACTAATGTATAGAATAACATTTCATATCATATATTCGTATATAGCTTTATGAAAGCTTTGTTGTAAAGCAACGCGTTTGATTTATTGAAAGTGGATAATAAGTTCATTGCATGATCTGAGCACTTCAGTGGCTTTGTAAATCTTTTTATCATCAGAAAGGATAACCGTGGCATCTATCTTTCCCTAGTCCCCTCTCTTGAAACTGGTCCAAGTATGATCTATTTTTCAGTTGCGAAGAACATATGCTTGTGATGTTAGCACGTGAATGTCCCCCCTCTTGAAACTTAGATGCTATTAATGGTCGTTTCACGTCCTTGAATTTTTGTATTGCCTTAGTATACATCTTGGCGATTAGGTGAAGATGGAAGCACATGTGGTGGGCCTCATTGGTATGCTGGATAAATAGAATTGTACATAAAAATAGCAATGTGAAATGTTAACATAAATATTAACACGTGAGTATAGCACATGTTATGTCCTCCTTGTCGCTCCATAGATCACTGATGGGAGGAGCCTGTGCTGTGAAAGTTGTATTATTTTGATATGGAGAAATGAACTGGGACTGTTCTTGTTATATAGAGGAATTTTCTTGTGCCTTAAAGGGGGTAAGGGGTTATTAATGTGGTTTTAAAATGGACATTTAAAAAAACAACTGAAACAGTTTTGAGCATCAATTATATTAGTACTGGTTATTTATTTATACTGTATTATATTTTGCAATGGCGTTGCTGTAGAACTTTATTGCAAATACTTTATGAGAAAACAAATAACATACTTTATTGCAAATATTTTGCAATGGAGTATGAGAAATATACATGAATAGATAAATGCATATTTAATTCCGAATTAGTTTGTACAATACTAAGAACTTCACCGGTGAAATTCGGCCATGGAACATTTCTTTTGACAACACCAATGTCTTTTTCTTTTTTTGAAAAGGGATAAACCCGGCTTCTGCATCGTGATGATGCACACGGCCTTTTATTAAAACCCAGCATATTTTGTTCAATATCTAGTACACGAAGAGACAGCATATAGGAACAATATCTTAATCTGCACAGATCACCCTATTACAGAATATGACAACACCAAACGGTTTATAAACTTCTCTTCTCAATCGGCAGAGATCACTCCCGTAGAATCCAACTGCATAAAAAATTTGTAAACTTGTTAGGTGCTGAACTTGAGTTTCAACCCAAAGGTAATAAGCTCAATGTCTTGGCTAGGTATGTACGTGTAGTATGAACAATGACTTCTCACAAGTAGGAAAAAACAAAACAGAAAAAAGCGTAGTTATGTAAGAAAGGATGTAAGAACATTTGAGTATTTCGTCGCACTGATACCTTCATAGGAAAACTCTTCAATATATAGCATGATAAATCAGAGGGCTCATTCCATTGTACAAATGCTATTCCATGAAAATTGAAGCTCTGCTAAAGCAAGGATGAAAGAATGTATAAAATGAGAAATCCCAAGTTAAAAGCGATTGGAAGTAGAAGCAGCATCAAGAGGCAAAGAATCATGGCCAAGGAGTCAATGATACATTGCGGCTGAACATAGAAATGAGATGAATTGGAGACTGCATCACACAACTGGAAGCACGTAGACCGATCAACACGTTCAGACATATGAAAAGGCATTGATCCATGCTGCACCCTGAGTTTCTATAGTTTGTACCTAACCAAATTTCACGTTATTCCTCGCACGCTTACAACCCTGAGCCTCTGTTGCTCTGTTATACATGTTGTAGGTCCGTATGAAACCATGACAATTAGTAAGTCGATATTTATATCAGTAAGTATAATAGCATGAGACTTTGCCAAAAAATAGCATGAGACTGAATGCTTACCAGGAATGGCTTGCAGGATTTCAGAACTCTCGGTATTATCCATGATTGCAAGCCGAATACACGGAAATTGACCTAAAAGGATTTCTGGTCTCAAGCCAATCTGTTTTAACAAATGTATTATGTATCTGCTGGAAGATTCGAGGGTAGCAAATTCCAATGTTAAAAAAAAGGAGACATTAATTCGAGGGGAACAAACATATACGATATGCAAGAGGAAGAAAGTAGAAGATGCATCTGCTGTTTCAATGTAAAAACTAAAAATTAAATGTAAGAGAGGAGATCTTGTGTACCAATATAAGCATGTCGTGGAGGGTGGCTTCTTCACCAGTTCATCCTTGACTCAGAATCCAATCGAAATCCAACTAAATCGGTGGGGAATTGAGTGAGCAGCACGCAAAATCTAAGGAAAATCGGATCAAATCGGGGCAGGCAAAACGTGGAGCAGCTTTCGACCGGAAGAGCAACCTTGCAGATTATAAATTATGGGCGATCCATTGAGAGGATAAAGAAAAGAAACTAAGAAAGGGGGAAGAAGAATCTGGAGCGGAGAGAATGGCGCAAGCAGGGGGCGCGCTTGAAATCCATGGCAACACGGGAGCCTTTTAAAGATGGAGGCGGCCGGGTCAGTACCAGTTTCTTGTGTAATGCACAACAATGATGGCATGGGACGGTTTCATCGGCATTTGTTGCGAGGAGGGCATAGGTCGCATAGGGAGGATGTGTGGGCACGAAGTCGGAAGACGAACGGTGGTGCCAGAGAGCACGAAGACGAACAGACGAACAGCGGCCAACTGTTTCTTTTATAGGAGGTGAAGCCAATTGTATTTGTGCAGCCCATGTACAGACTCTCACCCAGCTCAAGTAACGCCCAGCCCATGTGCAGAAAATTGGAAGGGAAAGAGCAACCAGCGAGTCAGCCATCGAGCAGCTGCGGGGACGTGCGCCACAACACAACGCTTGGACAAATAGAGATGACGTGGAAGAAGGAGAAGGCTGGAAAATGAGATAGTGGGGGATTCCTATTTAAAGATAAAAGATAAAAGATTTGGAATGACTTTGTTAACTGAAGTTTGAGAATTTTGTGTTCTACATAAAAACCACGCTTTAAGTATAGGGCCAAATAAAGGCAAGGGCCTTCTTGGTTCTTTCACTCTCTGGTTGTGATTGGCTTCATGATGTCTTCCTGCAAATACTTGCATCAGTATTATTTACTTCTACAAGCTAATATTTTCAAGTATATAAGCAGTACATATTGTATATGAGCTCTTTTATGGTGATTGGCATGGAACTTTGGTTCCGTCTAATTGAATTTTGGTTCCGTCTAATGTAATTTTTTGTGACTGTTGATTAAATCTGTGATAAATTTTCTGTAAGTTCTACAATAATATGATACCTTAAAAGAGCTCTGGAACGGACGTTTTCATCAGTGATCCCAAAAAAAAAAATCAGAATCAGATCGGAGGATTTGATACATCTCGATAGAGGATTGTGATACATCTCGATAGAAACCAGGAGCGCCCGTCGCCGCCACGCAGCCGCCTCCCCGCCGACGCCGCTGCCCTGCAGCCGCCGCCGCCACGCAGCCCCACAGCCGACGGCCGGCCGACGCCGCTGCCCCGCCGAGGCCGCCGCCCCGCAGCCGCCGCCCGCTGCCCCGCAGCCGACGCCGCCGCCACGCAGCCGCAGCCACACAGCCCCCGCCCCGCAGCCGACGCCCCGTCGACACCGCCGCCCCACAGCCGACGCTGCCGTCCCGCAGCCGAAGCCGCCACCGCGAGTCGCCGCCCGTCGGCCCGCCTGCCTTCAGGTATGAAGCACTAGTAGATAAAAGATTCACCTTCTCATTTAACCTGCCAGCCTAATCCCAATGTCGCAGCAATCTTCTGATGTGCTTCCACTGAAACTCAGATGCTTCTTGTATCGTTCATGCTATTGTAAGCAGATCTAGAAAATAGAGAATAAACTAGTGATGAAGCTAACTTAGAACGACACACAATGTTTATCTTCTATTCCAAAATGACACACAATGTTTATGTACTAGTGGATAGATAACTTAGACTGAACTGTACCGCTATTAGGCCACATATATTCAGAGTTTCATTCAGCAGAACGGATCCATAGGCTCACATACATTTCATGTGCTACGAGTCTAATTGAATTCAGATACTAGCAAATTCACATTAGTGAATGGCATTAGAGAGGACATACTTACAGGAGATGTGAAGTTGAGCCGCGGCCGCTCACTCCTTCCTCGCCTAGCTCCGGCGGCCGAAACCCACCCACCGCCGCCATCGCTTCTCCCCTCGCCGGCCATGTCCGACGCCGCAGCCGCCTCTTCTCCCTTCGATGTACTCAACCAACGCCGCCGATCCTCCCCTCGCCGGGCGCCCTCCGTGGCCGCCGTGCCCTCCACCCCGCGCTTCCCTCGGTCGTGGCCCCTGCCCTCCGTCCCGGAGATCGCCGGGAGAGACCATATTCTTCACATTAGAATTTGAGTAAATCAAGTGCAGTTTGGACTTCATACGAAGAGAACCTAATCGAATTTGGAATCCATAAATCTTTTTGTCTTATTGAAAAATGATTAGAGAGTACTTAGATTCACTTAAAAATCAGAAAAGGTAAGGCTTAAGTTTCAAGCTGCATGGAAAAAAGCGGTAAAAATGAAGTATAACTGTATAAAGCTATATTTTGACAACATTTTCTTGTTTTTGCAGTATGTAATTGGCAGATCAGATGAGGACTTGAAGTCACCCTTTGGCATTAAAATTCTGGACAAATTAAATCAGGCTTGGTATTATACTTCGCTATTTATTTTTGTTTGCACCCTGCATGTAATTTCTTTACTTTGTAAATGAGAGAAGATATTGGTTGTTGAGAATGGTGTTTCATTGAATGATTCCATCTAGTTCCTTGAGGTGAATGAAAACTGCTAGCATAGAGATGCTTGGGGGTATCTTAATTTCTCTACACCAAAGTGTATCATAGAGTTGATTCAGGTATGATCAACTTCGTTACAATAGCTTATTTAAACATTTTTTATTTAAAAGTAGTGTTAAGTAAATTTGAAACAAAAAGGTGTTGTGATTAGTTAAATTTGAAATGTAGGTGCATGCTGCTTGATCTAGCTTCTCTTTTTTCCATACGAGCCTCAGTTCAGACAACAGTAAGCTAGGTTGTGGTTATCATATAAGTTGTATTGATTCTTGTTATAATGCTTTGGCTATCAATTATTTTAGTGAATAAAATAGGTTATTTTTTGTAGCTAAGATCTTCAACACAACTGTTTTATGCTCTGGTTTTCTGTAATGAGAGATTTTTTTTGACAGATATTAAAAGGTGAACTGGACAAACTCCTCCAGAGAAAGATTAAGGAACCGGCAATAGACATCTTTTCAGAAGGGAAAGGGGTTGTGGCTGCTTCCATAGAACTGTTCGAGAATACATTTTGCTTGCATTGAAGCTGGAGTAGCAATTTCTTCTTCACCCATTTGTCTTTCCCTTGCCTACTAGTTGAATGTATCATTTTGTTGTGTGAATGTTGTGGAGCAGCAAATATTCTTGTCAAAATTCTATGAGGAAACATCGCAGTACAACTGAGATTTCGTATTGCATTTTATTTTATTTGGAAATAAAATGTACACCCTCCGTTTCAAAAGGGAAAGCTGCATGTCTTTTCCTTTCCTGCTAGAATATACACCCACCGCTCTGTTCCTAAATATAACACGTTTTGAGAGTTCATTCTGTTGTGTGATAGCATTGTGGAGCAACAAATAGTATTGTTCAAATTCAATGATGAAACAAAGCAATGGAATTGAGATTCCGCATTGCATTTCATTGTTTGAGAAACTGGGAAATCTGCATTGGACAAATTATAAATGATAACATAAAAAGGCTTTAAATCGTTCAATCCTTTTGATAACTAAAAAGTGAAGTAAATGTCACCAAGAACACAGTTCATCCCTCTGTTTGGACGGTTCGTGGCGAAAAACATAGAAAGGTATATACTCCCTCCGTTCCATGGAACATGAGCATTAGTCATTGTATTTTTTTACAGAAAACTCCCTAGAAACTCAATTCTTCTCCGTTTTAACCCTTCAGATCTGGAATCCAAATTATGTTCTACTCCTCCAAGCCATCCTCGCCGTTCCTCGCATCTGGCCGCAACTCCGCCGCCGGCCTGTCCCTAGCGGAGAGCACGGGTACTCTGCCGTTGTGTAGTGACTGGAGCCACAACAAGAAGAACAGTTCTCACATGAGATACATTGGCACTGGAATTTTCAGGAAGCAGTGGCCTTTGATGGTTTTGAGGAAGATGGTGTCTCCTCCTTTGTGCATGATGCTTCGGTGTCCTATGCAAAGAACAATCATTTTAATACTAATCTAAAGAAGAGCATACATGTCCATGAAATTAAAGGTTTGGCATCAGCACAATCATTTAAATACTAATCTAAAGAAGAACAATCATTTTGAAACAGAGTTTACTTACAAATTCCAACTTTACTTCACACATCCTTCCCTACAGTTCACTATAGAGTCTGGAGGATCACATATGACATGTGCCTAGCAGTTTATCCCAGTCTCAACATCTAAACTACTAGGTTTAGATGTTCTGCAAAACATTCAGAAGTTGACGGTTAACTGAAAAATACTAGGTTGAATGTTATGCTATACCGGCGTAAAACCAGAACACCGCCTCAGCCTAAGTAAGTACTGGCATTCTGTGTAATGAGCTCGGATTACTGCCAGCTTTTTGAAAAAAAATTACTAAAAAGAACACTCCATCAAACAAAATAGAACATTCAGAGAAAAACAGACACATATTACAGAACTCTATTTTTTCGGGTAAAATTCCTACCAAATGGAGATAAAAATATGATACGAACAGCAACCTGGGCATCATTACAAGATCAAGAAGTGCTAAGAAAGGAAGCTCACATGCTGCAAACAAGAAGACTGCACCCGTTTTTACAGACAACTCTTGATAGGGCTATCTAATCTTTGAACTCCCTATAAAATAATATGCTACTAATAAGGACAACTCTTGTTTTGTTAACAGTAACAGTGTGATGGATCTCTCGCGAACAAAAGATGCTTGTTCACTATGCCAACACAATCCAAGTTTTAAAACAAACATGACGGCATTATGCCCTGTTTATCCTGCACTTCGTTAAACAAAATTCATGAACAAATCTCAACTTCAGAAAAGATTAGTTATAGTAACATCACGATCGTGCCACACCAATCATATATACCTTTGGCCTGGACTCAAGAAAAGGGGAAAGAACTAGAGGAGGACGACAACCTTACCGGAGATGTGAAGTTGCGCGGCCGCCGCCCGCTCCTTACTCGCTTTGATCCGGCGGCCGCCAGCAACCCAAGCCGACATCGCTCCTCCATCGCGAAGTTCAATTTGAACCGTGATCTCGTTGATCACGTCCGATCGTCGCGGCCGCTCCTCCTCATCGGCCACGTTCGAACGTCGCCGCCTCTTCTCCCCTCGCTGGCCACGTGCCCACGTCCGAACGCCGCCGCCACCGCTCCTCCTGTAGCCGGCCACGTCCCCTCCGTCGCCGCCCATCCGTGCCGATCCAGGTTGAAAAGGAACGTCGCCGCCTCTGCCGTTTCCCTCCGTCGCGGCCGGCCCCCTCCGCTCCGTCTCAGGGATCGCCGGGAGATCGCATGGTTGAGAGAGAGATGAGAGACCGACAGTTGATCATTGCTTTAAGATGTGTGCACATATACTCAATTATTGCTTTAAGATTTGTGTAGTTTCGGACGCTCAAAAGGATACCCGTCTTTTTATAATGTTGGCAAAATATATTTGAGGTTCCGGTCCCACAAATTTTGGTTCCGGCCCCACATTTTTGGTTCCGTCAGTTTGGTTCCGTCTATTTTCCACCGTCAGATCGAGGTGGATAGACGGTTATTAAAAATGCCAATCACTGTAAAACTTATAATTGTATATTGTCTTCCTCCTTTTTTCCTTATGTTTTAATTTGTATGATTAAGAGGCTTGGAATTTTTCATTGAATGTTTTTGAACTTCATATGCAACTTGCAGTTGATCATGTATGCTCTTTGTTGCTGGAAGATCGTGTATGGTTCACATTTTTTTTAACGGTTAATATGTGTCTTGAAAGCACGGAGTACTTTGTCTCCTATTTTTCTTTGAGTAATATTGAAATAGGAAAATGACAATGATGGACCCTTGTGGGAATGTTTTGCTTCCTTGCCTTGCCGACTCGGGGGAATTTTCGGCCAGAAGAGAGTGTTAAACGCGATGACGGAGCTCGTGGTACAGTGCCAAAGGGGAAAGCCGGAGAATGAGAGACGATTTGGTGTCTGGGAAGAGATGGAGTTATCGTATCACTGGATCCCAGGCCGAGCCCATGCTGGCATTGCCTCCCTATATAGGTCTTGAGCTCCAGATCCCACCACTTCTCTCCATCCATATCGCCGTCTTTGCGATAAAGCTATCCCACCTTTATCCTTTTCTCATGCCTACTTTACGTCTCGCTTTTCCCCCTCCCCTCATGCTATCTTTCAATCTATCTCCACCAGATATAGAATTGATCTGGTGTAGATAATCCTTGCAAAAAAAGATCTGGTGTAAATAATGGTTGTGTATGTTGCCACTACAAAGGCTTACAGATATGAATTAAATTTCTGAATATTTGCATGTTTAGCTTCCCAAGCATACATGAATCACCTTGAACAAAAAATAACATATATCCCCAAGTTTTTTCCTGGTAGCTTTGGCTTACAAATTGCTTAAAAGTGTTGCGGTCTTTAGTCTGAAGCTAAACATCATTGGCATGAGATTTTGAAGAAAATGGTTCTACCTGCAGATAAGGAGGAGCCAGAGGATGCGCATGCAGTAAGCAAGGTCGGTCCTCCGCCTCTCCGACCGACCAAATAGTAAGCCCATTGAAGATGTTGGTACAGTTTTCTGTTTATATGTTTAGCGGCTCTTTTTTTTGTTTGGAAAATAACAACTCAAGAAAGCTCCTTAGATTACCTTTTCTCTTTAACCTGTTTATGAAGACAATGTTTCCTATCTTTCAACAATGTAATGTCTATTTTTCTAAAACGTGATAACTCAAGAAATATCCATAGAATACCTTTATATATTTATCCTGTGTACTAGATACTATTTCATAGGTTTCAGCAATTTCATGTATATATTCTTTGTGGAAAATGACTACTTAGGAGAGCTCCATGGAGTATCTTTTGTATCCTAAGATGCATATCAAAGAGGCAAGCTTTCATCTAAACAATCCAAGTACCTAAACCAAAAGGAATGCAATTCTGCCAACTCTCAGCCGACAACTAAAGAGATAGGGAAATAATTTAGGATAATTGTTCCTAAGGATGAACAAGCAAGTAGAAATAAATGAAAAATAACCTGTGTTACCTTTTTTGTGATTGCACTTCAGATTTCTTGTTTCACGCTATTTGTTGGAGTTTTCTTTAGTTCCATACTTGCAGATTTATGAGATATATTTCTAATTTCGCAACAATCCTGCCTTTTTTTCTGCATCAATGTTGGCCTATGGAAGAATTTGGTATAGTTGTATCCGAAGCTTAGCCTTACAGAGTATCTTCTGGGAAGCGAAGTAATGAACCTACTCTATGTTTTCCCTTTGGAACTCTTAGTGACTACAACTATCAGCGATATGTGCCAGCGCCATTGCAGAACCTTTTGAGATGAACCATACTAGAATTTTTTGGAGTACTGCTAGAAAATGTTTTGACTCTTTTCCGGGCATGTATTGACCTATAGTTTTATTTGGGTTTGTAGTCTTAGGCTGGTAACCCCAGCATAACTTTGGGTTTTACAATTGAAAGCCACCTTATTGCCTTTTATCTCGAGCAATATGAGGTTCGATACAATTTTGAGGAAAATTGTTTCCTTCAGATTTTCCCATCAGAACTTTTGAGTGTTTGTGGAGATGCCCCGTTGTTTCAACATTTGTTTTAGTTCTGTTCTACATCATGTGTTCAGAACTTTTGAGTGTTTGTTGACATGCATCAGAGTTAGCTTGTGCCATGTTAAATTCCCATCGGGGCTTTTAAAAAACCCAATGCAAAGAACGGAAACGGGGAGCCCGTGAGGTCCTAGCATTAGAGGAAGCGACCAGCGTCAGCGGTGCGTTGAAGTAAGGAGCTCGGAGTCGACCGGCTCATCCATGAGACTCCTGCTGAAGAAAGCCTACGAAGAAAGGCTACCGAGGATCGCTGCCACGAATGCCTTGCCCTTTTGTACCTGCTGTCTCCGTTCTGCTCTGTTTTGCTGCTATAATTAGAAGATCAAAACTCTCCACGCATGTTTAAGAAATTAGTATCCTTATAATGTACGCCTGTATAGTGAAATCAATGTCCTAGATGTTTATGTGTTGCTTATTCAAGTGCACAGTGGAGAAACTCGACAACGCTCTTCGCCTAAAGACAAGCCTTAATGAGATAAAAACAAACATGTCTACACCTTGCAGAAGAAATTTTCGCGTAGCACAAACAACACGCTAATATCGGAGGCTGGCGCAGCAGAGCGCGCTAGGCCCATCTAGTACACAAAAGAGTCCAAAGCTTTTAAGCAAAAGAGAGAAAAGAGAAGAGAGGCGTCTTGCGCAAATCTTGTTGCTTCTCAATTTTGCAACCAAGCCACGGTCTCTCTTGCGTTAGCGTGACACCGAGCAAGTAGTCTTCGCTAGGACCAATTTTGTTCGTGCTCATTTTCCCGTCGCGCTAACCCCATTTTGTCCCACGCGTGTGTTCCATCTTGTGTATGCCTTTTGTGATCACCGCTTTTGACTTGTGACTTTTGGATCTTACCCACTTTTGACAATAGACTTTTCGTTTGGTTCTTCCATTTGGCTTTCCACATCCATACCTAATACCATATAGAGTTCTTAGCCTTTTGCGTGTGTTTTTGTGTGTGTAACCGGTTGTTCCTCACCTTGACACACCTTTCCAATTTTGTTGTGAGTCTTTGACTTACTTGTGAGTTTTCCTCTAACCCCCACAACATAGTTCTTGTTTTAGTTTGTAACCATGTCTAGTGGAGAGGGGAACCAACTACCAATGACACGGCACCAACATTGGATAGCTACTCAAGCCGTCAACAAGAGCATACATGATCTCACGGCAAGGATAGATGAGACCGTCATACGCTATGAAGAACGAGCTCAAGTGCAAAGAAGGGACCTCAATGTCCAAGTGCAAGACCTCCATGACAAGCTTGATGCTCAAGGCCATGATATGAGGGCCACACTCGCTACTCAAGGTCAACAAAACATGGCAAACATGAGAAGACAAGAAGAAAGGTTGGCACGCCTTGAACAAGCTATTGCCAACATTGCCAACAATCGAAGCCAACACTCAAGGTCTTCGCGCTCTCATAGTTCAAGGCATCAAACTCTGTCGCCATCTCATCATGCCTCTAATGACGACCCACACAACCATAATGTGGATGCTCAAGTACTTCAACGACAAGCTCAAGAGGTGGAGCAAGCAAGAGCTCACCTTGAACAAGAAAGGCTACAACAAGCAAATCGTGAAGCTCAATTCCAAGAGGAACAACAACGTCTTCATCATGATCAAGATCTCCTTCATGCACGTGAACAAGAACGTCGTCGCCGTGAGCAAGAGGAACATCAACAACAAGGGCAACCTCGCCCATCTCAAGTAGTCAATGAACAAGAAGTGAACCAAGAACGCCAAATCATCAATATTGATGCTCCTCAAGATGATGGCGCAAGAAGGAACAACATGGACAATAGAAGACACAATCCTTTCAATCATCGAGCTCGCCAAGCACCTCGTGCCCATCAAGGTGAAGCAAATCACCACAATGAAGACGAAGCACCAAGTGAAGCTAGTGTAAGGCAACACCCTCGGCAACCACTTGGAAGGCGTCCTCCTCCTCCAAACCGCCGTAATGATGACGAGGATCTTCATCAACAACCTCGCAACCATAGTGAGGATCAAGAGGATGCAAGACCAATACATCGACGCAATGACCGTAATGAGGAATAAATCTTTGGGAAGCTAAAGTTCACCATGCCCAAGTTCCAAGGAGAAGAAAACCCCGATGCATATTTGTCTTGGGTCCTCAAGGTTGACAAGATCTTCCGCATCCACAACTTCTCCGAAGCAAAGAAAGTTGCCATGGCATCACTTGAATTTGAAGGATATGCAAATGTTTGGTGGGAAGAAGTAAACAGGAAGCGTGCTAACGAAGACTTTGATCCCATTGACACATGGGAAGAGATGCAAGAAGTCATGCACACCCGCTTTGTGCCTACCCACCACAAACGTGACCTCTTCAACAAGCTCACTCAACTCAAGCAAAGCTTCAAGTCCGTTGAGGAGTATTACAAGGAAATGCACATGACCATGATGAGTGCAAATGTGGATGAGCGAGAAGAGCAAACAATGGCAAGATTCTTGAATGGATTAAACATTCCCGTCAAGAGGATAGTGGAATTATTGCCTTACAAAAACATGGTTGAGTTACTCCATCAAGCAACAAGGGCCGAGCGCCAAGTGCGAGAAGACTTAGCAAGTGCAAAGACAAAGACCTTCTTCGCCGCAAGAAATGCAACGAATGCCTCCTCAAGCATCAAGAACACAAGTGCACTTGCCTCCAAGGATCCTCCAAAGCAAGCAAGAAGTGCCATCAAGACAACAAGCTTCAAGCCGGAGCAATCAACTATATCCTCCAAAGCTTCCACCGGATCTAGTAACATCACTTGCTTCAAGTGTGGTGCTCAAGGACATAAATCCTTTGAATGCAAGAACACAAGAGTTATGATAACTCGGGATGATGGAGATGTGGAGTACTTGAGTGAAGGTGAATATGAAGCCTTGGTACAAGCCACAACCAATCATGAAGATGATGACTTGGAAGACCAAGAGAAAGTCCTATGTGTGCATGATGCAAGCCCCTCACTTGTGGTGACCAAAGTGTTGACAACCCATGCACTCCCCAATGAAGAACAAAGATGCAATATCTTCCAAACAAGAGCCGGAATCAATGGCAAGTCAATAAAGGTTATCATCGATGGAGGGAGTTGCCACAACCTTGCAAGCACGTACCGAACTATGCTCCAAGCTCAACCTCACACTCCGGAAACACCCCCATCCTTACCATGTGCAATGGTTAAGTGACAATGGAAACGTGAAGATACAACACACCGTCACAATATCTTTCAACATTGGCGCCTATGAAGACACCGTTGATTGTGATGCCGTGCCCATGATGGTGTGTCACATGCTACTTGGTGGCCCTTGGCAATATGACAAAAGAGCAAACCATGATGGCTACACAAATTCCTATAGCTTCAAGGTCGGCGACAAGACATTCATCCTACGCCCAATGACTCCTAGCCAAGTAATTGCGGACAATGCAAAGGCTTTAGCGAGGGCTAAGGAAGCTACTATCACTAGTGAGATGAGCGGTTAGGGAGTGACCCACCAAAAAGAAAGTGAGCGCCTCAAGCCATATGTGAGTGAGATGAAGAGTGTTCTCATAGATACCAAGAGTGAGATGAGAGGAGTGCACCACAACCCATCCACCAAATTGCACTATGTGCTCATTTGCAAGGGGCCACCCTCGGAGACTAACAACTTAACAACACTTCCTTCGTCTTTGTTGTCTCTTTTGAAGGAGTTCCAAGATGTCTTCCCCGACGAGCTTCCTCATGGACTACCACCGCTTAGAGGCATCGAGCACCGCATTGACCTCATACCCGACGCTCCTCTACCAAACCGCGCCGCCTACCGCACCAACCCAGAAGACAAAAAGGAGATTCAACGCCAAATTCAAGATCTCCTTTGTGGTGACCCGACATACCACTGCATGGTGTAGTATGCAAGTCTGATATAACACCAATGAAACACCGTTCCACTAGTACTATATCGCTCAGAGTGGTACAACAGAAACATATGCGGGTCCAAGGCATGTCTATAGAATTACAACACATACTCTTTACAAAAGATCCACACAGCCTCCTACTTTACAATGAGGTAAAACTGCAAATAAACTCCAGAAGAACGACTCGTGGTCTAATCCTATCACGAACTCTATTTGTAGAGTATTTAACTAGCTATAGGGGCTATGAATAGATTCTAGCTAAAAGGGAACTAGTTTTAGTTCCCTTTTATGGCTAAACTAGGGTTTCTCCTTGTTGGATGTGGTATCTGACTCCTCTGACAGGGTCTTGTCTCGTGAAGTAGTTGTTGACTCCTCGGCCTTCGAGTTGCTCTGTAGATCCTCCTTCGATGCCTCCATATCTAAGCGGGGATTTAAGAGTGGGATGAGTACGAGCGTACTCAACAAGTTCATTATAGGAAAGAGGTGTTTAATTCACTAGCTACAGCATTAGACCGGAAAGTCTAATACCAATGCAGGTTTTCATAACCATTTCTTCAAAAGGTTGCTTTTATTCAGAAGAACTATGTCCGTCAGCCTTCACCGGTTTACTAGAACTTCATGGAGCTCCTTTCCGGCCGCGTTCACAGTTCCATATCCCGGAACAGGGAGTGACAGGTCACGATTCATTACACTCTGCAGAGGTGTGTTGCTTTACCCATAAGAGATCTTAACCTTGGTGCCAACCGGGCTCGAGTTTCCCATCCACACTTCCTATGGTGTGAGGCCCGGTATAAGGTCATAGCCAATCATATTCCTCCGCTACCTCATACACCCACCATTTGCTGCAAACTCCGACCCTGGGTCCTCGCCGGTGCTCTTATACCAATTAAGGACGGCCCCCGACCACGACAACAGTTCAGGTCTCTACCATGAACTCCTTCGCCGGCAGCTGCAACCCATCATAGACCGCAATAACCGTGGGGACTTCCTCGGGACCCCCACCCTACCACTTGTCCTATCTTGGATCAAGGTTACCACTTGTCCTCTCTTGGATCAAGGGTCTACGGTAAAGCGCATCCGTTGATGTACAAGAGGTGGAAATACAATTGACTATTCCGTCCCACTCCAGATCTTATGGTTAACACGGGTATTACGGCACAAGAATCACTAGACGACATTTGTTAATCCTAGATGGATATAAACCCTTGCAATGGAACCTCCACCATATCAACACAATCCATGGTTCCATTGCCCACCACATAGTCATATTCATAGTTATGAAAATAGTGGTTTTGGTTTTTATGCAATAGTGATAATCATAGTACTTTGCAAGTAATTTGATAAAGATACTCAAATGACATGAGAAAGTGATGAACTTGCCTTTCTTGATCTGCAAGATTATGCAGGCAAGGCATTCGATACGCAACAACTCCAAATTCTGAAATAGCATCATCGTCCGGTAAGGACGATGTTTAAAAGATTGGCAAGGATGCAATAATGCATAAGTATGAGATGCAATCGTTCTAAGCGTGACCTAACCCCGATGATTTAGGATTAGTGAGTTGTAATGATTAGTTCGAGGTGCGTTGCACTTTTAGAGTGATTCCACAAACAAGGTTCTTATTAAGGGTTGGTTACTTTGTATCATAAGTAATGCAATACATCACAATAATAATATTAATGGCACACAACAATAGGATATGGTATAATCCTAACATGTAATGAACAATGGTTGGTCTTGGTACTATATGGCATGGTTAATGGTTACTTGTTATATTCTTCAAAAGAATAACTTTTGAAGAACATGTTCTTTAATAAAGAACAAGTATGACAATTGGGTTTGTGGGGTTCTATGGTTTTCTATGGTTCCAATTGGTTTCTGGAGTAAATATTAGATGCATCCCAACAAAGTTGGATTCATCAACAACTAGGGCTTGTATGGTTTTAGTGAAGCATAAGTATCTTAAGCAATTAATAGTTGCTATCATGGTGGTATATCTTACTGGTAATAGATAGCTAGGGTTTAAAGATCCTATTAAGCAGGTTTGATGGCTACCCCTTATTTATTTCAAAATAATAACTTTTGAAGAACACACCTCTTAAGTATTAAGAAGTATATCAATTAGGGTTGGGGTTGTCTAGGTTTTATTATTGGATTCACTATGTAAAGAGTAGTTGGTTCCTAAATAGAATGGTTCATAACTCTTTAGTACTTGTAGGGTTTCGTGTGTATGGTATATGATCCAAAATATTGGGTATGGTTGCTATTAGGGTTCATTACAATGGTGTGATGCTAAA
This sequence comes from Lolium rigidum, assembly GCF_022539505.1. Classification (NCBI taxonomy): domain Eukaryota; kingdom Viridiplantae; phylum Streptophyta; class Magnoliopsida; order Poales; family Poaceae; genus Lolium; species Lolium rigidum. The sequence continues at coordinate 196,998,554 of NC_061511.1, read as the reverse complement.
TATGGATTATTAAGGTTGATAATTTGGATGATAGGAACTAGGGTTTATACTTGGGTGACTCTATTTGACCATCTAGGTCTTATTTGGATGAGTTCATGGAATAGCAACTTATAATTACTATGGCTTCTATTATTTTATGGAAACAAGAACAAGTACTTAGTTGCTAATTATGATCTATAAGTCAAAAGAAAGCACATGATCACATGTTATAACCTAGGGTTTAGGTTTATTAGCAATTTAAGGTTCACATAGAATAATGAAGCTAGGGTTTCTTATTTATTATAGTTTTTATGGAAATTATTTTTTATTACTCAAAAATCACATCTTAAGTTTTATTTACTAAATCATATTTAAATAATTATGAAAATATATGTAGCATGTTTGAGGTTGAAGTAATATTTTGAACATTTTAGAAATTCAACTTAAGCATAAATGTATTTTAAGATTTCAAACTACAATTTGTATTTTTAAAATGTTTGCCTGATACCTTAGAGTAATTTTTATCTATGCTAAATTAGATTAGTGAATAGTTTTATTTAATATGTAAATATTAAATCTACACAAGTTTGTATAGCCTAGTTAATTTGGATAGAGCTAGTGGTCAATGTTACACACTAACACGTATTGGTAGGCATGTATTACTCGGTTTGAGCCAGCCCAAAATGTACTCACGTACAGGACACTCACGCGACCAGCCCTCACGCCTAAACGCATCTCACTATCGTTCCCCAAACTCACACGCACGCCACATCTCGTATGCCTCTGCGATGCGGCCGCCGCCACCAGCTCTTCCGGCCGCCGCCGGCCAAGTTCGTCGCTGCCACACACCAGCGCAGCTCCGCCTCGCTCTCCTCCGTCGGATTCCTGCAGAATCGACGCTCACACTCACCCGTGCGCGCTCTGGCGGCTAACCCTAGCCCCGATCTTGGCTCGGCCGCCGGCGTTGTTCCGGCGCCGCCGCGTGTCAGCGTATCTCCGCCACGTACTCCTCCCCGGAATTTTCATTGGTACCCCCTCTCTCTACGCCCTTGCCCGCAACCCCGCGCAGCCCTAGTCGCGGGTCGGTATGGTCACCGCCGGCCGCTACCGGCTCCGACGCCTCCGGCTGCTCCCCTCCATCGACAAGGCCACCTCTAAGCCGACTACCCACTTCATCGTTTTACCTCAGCTTCGACGCCGGCGGGACGACAGTGGCGCAACCCTGGCGCCGCGGTCCGCTGCTTTGTGGCCCTGCTGCTCTGGTGGTATTGCTAGTGGTGATGTGCTGCTGGGTGGTGTTGGTGTGATGTGGTAGTGTTGCTCCTGATGTGGTGCTTCTGCGACAATCGTTGCCGCACCACCTGCTACAGCCTTGATGCCGGCGGGACGGTGTCGTGGACGCAACCCCGACATCGACTACATCGCGTACTCCATAGATATCACTGTGAGCTATTACATCTCCACTACTCTACCTATGGTTCTGATGTCATGAGCTGTACAATTTACTGCTCGATAATCCAGAGCCTCACATGGTGTTGAAATGGGGTTAGCTGACTTGTTGCAAATTGTGGTATCTCACTTTGGATTATTTAATCATCCTAGAAATGTATGGTTTACTGCTATGAATTAACTCTGGTGAAACTGAACTTTTAGTTTCAGTTTAATTCAGTTTTGAGCTTTTGTAATTGCTCAGATATGTAGTCAAGGTTGGGGCTTAAATTGATTGCTGCTCTGCGGAAATATATCTTTTTGATGTCAAGCATTAGTGGTTTGCCTATAGAGATGATCGGATTATTACTTGGTTGACCTGGGAAGAATTCCTGGACCCTAAGTAAGTCTCTATAGCTTGTGGGTGAATAACTAGTTGCTCTACTTGCTGCTATAAATTTGTTATGCCCCTGTTTGGATGAGGTGTTCATCCAGGCATATATAATGATGTTGTCTAATAAGAATTATCCATGTGTTGGTGTTGCTCTCAACAATTGGCTGGTGCTACATGTTTTATGCACACTTTATGATCCATGCCATATTATTGATGATACCTACATGTTTTATGCACACTTTATGTCATATTCGTGCATTTTCTGGAACTAACCTATTAACAAGATGCCGAAGAGCCGATTCTTTGTTTTACTGCTGTTTTTGGTTTCAGAAATCCTAGTAACGAAATATTCTCGGAATTGGATGAAATCAAGACCCAGGGTCCTATTTTGCCACGAACCTTCCAGAAGACCGAAAGGGATACGAAGTGGGGCCACGAGGGGCTGCCACCATAGGGCGGCGCGGCCCAGCCCTTGGCCGCGCCGACCTGTGGTGTGGGGCCCTCGTGTGGCCCCCACGTTGCCCTTCCGCCTACTTAAAGCCTCCATCGCGAAACCCCTGATGCGAAAAACCACGATACGGAAAACCTTCCAGAGACGCCGCCGCCGCCAATCCCATCTCGGGGGATTCTGGAGATCTCCTCCGGCACCCTGCCGGAGAGGGATTCATCTCCCGGAGGACTCTACACCACCATGGTCGCCTCCGGAGTGATGAGTGAGTAGTTCACCCCTGGACTATGGGTCCATAGCAGTAGCTAGATGGTTGTCTTCTCCTCATTGTGCTTCATTGTTGGATCTTGTGAGCTGCCTAACATGATCAAGATCATCTATCCGTAATACTATATGTTGTGTTTGTCGGGATCCGATGGATAGAGAATACCATGTTATGTTAATTATCAAGTTATTACATATGTGTTGTTTATGATCTTGCATGCTCTCCGTTATTAGTAGAGGCTCTGGCCAAGTTTTTGCTCTTAACTCCAAGAGGGAGTATTTATGCTCGATAGTGGGTTCATGCCTGCATTGACACCTGGGACAGTGACAAAAAGTTCTAAGGTTGTGTTGTGTTGTTGCCACTAGGGATAAAACATTGGCGCTATGTCCGAGGATGTAGTTGTTGATTACATTACGCACCATACTTAATGCAATTGTCCGTTGTTTAGCAACTTAATACCGGAGGGGTTCGGACGATAACCTGAAGGTGGACTTTTTAGGCATAGATGCAGTTGGATGGCGGTCTATGTACTTTGTCGCAATGCCCAATTAAATCTCACTATACTTATCATGACATGTATGTGCATTGTTATGCTCTCTCTATTTGTCAATTGCCCGACTGTAATTTGTTCACCCAACATGCTTTTATCTTATGGGAGAGACACCTCTAGTGAACTGTGGACCCCGGTCCATTCTTTTAATACTGAAATACAAATCTGCTGTAATACTTGTTTTACTGTTTTCTCTGCAAACAATCATCTTCCACACAATACGGTTAATCCTTTGTTACAGCAAGCCGGTGAGATTGACAACCTCACTATTTCGTTGGGGCAAAGTACTTTGGTTGTGTTGTGCAGGTTCCACGTTGGCGCCGGAATCTCTGGTGTTGCGCCGCACTACATCCCGCCGCCATCAACCTTCAACGTGCTTCTTGGCTCCTCCTGGTTCAATAAACCTTGGTTTCTTTCTGAGGGAAAACTTGTTGTTGTGCGCATCATACCTTCCTCTTGGGGTTCCCCAACGAACGTGTGAAATACACGCCATCAAGCATATTTTCTGGCGCCGTTGCCGGGGAGATCAAGACACGCTGCAAGGGGAGTCTCCACTTCTCAACCTCTTTACTTTGTTTTTGTCTTGCTTTATTTTATTTACTACTTTGTTTGCTGCATTATATCAAAACACAAAAAAAATTAGTTACTTGTTTTACTTTACTTAATATCATGCATGTTTTTATTTCACTAGTTAAGCATAATGGAAAACAACAAAAATATGAGAGATCTTTATGAACTTTATCTTGAATTAGGACATGATGTGTTTGAAGAGAGAATTAAAAAACCCATGGAACTTTATATACATGCTAATGGGAATGTTATTACTATGGATGCTTTGAACACCATTGTTGCTAATGCTATGGAAAATTCTAAGCTTGGGGAAGCTGGCTCTGATGAGCATGATCTTTTTAGTTCCCCAAGCATTGAGGAGAAAATTTTCTTTTATGATTACAATATGCCTCCTATATATGATGGTAGCCACTTTGTTGAATTTGCTCCCACTACAACTAATAAAATTGATTATGCTTACGTGGAGAGTAATAATTTTATGCATGAGACTCATGATAAGAATGCTTTATGTGATAGTTACATTGTTGAGTTTGCTCACGATGCTACTGAAAATTATTATGAGAGAGGAAAATGTGGTTGTAGAAATTTTCATGTTACTAAAATGCCTCTCTATGTGCTGAAATTTTTGAAGCTACACTTGTTTTATCTTCCTATGCTTGTTACTTTGCTCTTCATGAACTTGTTTATTTACAAGACTCCTATGCATAGGAAGCATGTTAGACTTAAATTTGTTTTGAATTTGCTTCTTGATGCTCTCTTTTGCTTCATACTCTATTTTTCATGATTGCATCATTAAAACTGCTGAGCCCATCTTAATGGCTATAAAGAAAGAACTTCTTGGGAGATAACCCATGTGTTATTTTGCTACAGTACTTTGTTTTATATTTGAGTCTTGGAAGTTGTTTAATACTGTAGCAACCTCTCCTTATCTTAGTTTTGAGTTTTGTTGTGCCAAGTAAAGTCTTTGATAGTAAAGTAAGTACTAGATTTGGATTACTGCGCAGTTCCAGATTTCTTTGCTGTCACGAATCTGGGTCTACCTCCCTGTAGGTAGCTCAAAAAATTAAGACAATTTACGTGCATGATCCTCAGATATGTACGCAACTTTCATTCAATTTGGGCATTTTCATTTGAGCAAGTCTGGTGGCCTAATAAAATCCATCTTTACGGACTGTTCTGTTTTGACAGATTCTGCCTTTTTATTTTGCATTGCCTCTTTTGCTATGTTGGATGAATCCCTTTGATCCATTAATGTCCAGTAGCTTTATGCAATGTCCAGAAGTGTTAAGAATGATTGTGTCACCTCTGAACATGTTAATTTTTATTGTGCACTAACCCTCTAATGAGTTGTTTCGAGTTTGGTGTGGAGGAAGTTTTCAAGGATCAAGAGAGGAGTATGATGCAATATGATCAAGGAGAGTGAAAGCTCTAAGCTTGGGGATGCCCCGGTGGTTCACCCCTGCATATTCTAAGAAGACTCAAGCTTCTAAGCTTGGGGATGCCCAAGGCATCCCCTTCTTCATCGACAACATTATCGAGTTCCTCCCCCGAAACTATATTTTTATTCCGTCATATCTTATGCACTTTGCTTGGAGCGTCGGTTTGTTTTTGTTTTTGTTTTGTTTGAATAAAATGGATCCTAGCATTCACTTTATGGGAGAAAGACACGCTCCGCTGTAGCATATGGACAAGTATGTCCTTAGGCTCTACTCATAGTATTCATGGCGAAGTTTCATCTTCGTTAAATTGTTATATGGTTGGAATTAGAAAATGCTACATGTAGTAATTCTAAAATATCTTGGATAATTTGATACTTGGCAATTGTTGTGCTCATGTTTAAGCTCTTGCATCATATACTTTGCACCCATTAATGAAGAAACACTTAGAGCTTGCTAATTTGGTTTGCATATTTGGTTTCTCTAGAGTCTAGATAATATCTAGTATTGAGTTTTGAACAACAAGGAAGACGGTGTAGAGTTTTATAATGTTTACAATATGTCTTTTATGTGAGTTTTGCTGCACCGTTCATCCTTGTGTTTGTTTCAAATAACCTTGCTAGCCTAAACCTTGTATCGAGAGGGAATACTTCTCATGCATCCAAAATACTTGAGCCAACCACTATGCCATTTGCGTCCACCATACCTACCTACTACATGGTATTTATCCGCCATTCCAAAGTAAATTGCTTGAGTGCTACCTTTAAAATTCCATCATTCACCTTTGCAATATATAGCTCATGGGACAAATAGCTTAAAAACTATTGTGGTATTGAATATGTACTTATGCACTTTATCTCTTATTAAGTTGCTTGTTGTGCGATAACCATGTTTCGGGGACGCCATCAACTATTCTTTGTTGAATATCATGTGAGTTGCTATGCATGTCCGTCTTGTCCGAAGTAAGAGAGATCTACCACCTTTATGGTTGGAGCATGCATATTGTTAGAGAAGAACATTGGGCCGCTAACTAAAGCCATGATTCATGGTGGAAGTTTCAGTTTTGGACATATATCCTCAATCTCATATGAGAATAATAATTGTTGCCACATGCTTATGCATTAAAGAGGAGTCCATTATCTCGTTGTCTATGTTGTCCCGGTATGGATGTCTAAGTTGAGAATAATCAAAAGCGAGAAATCCAAAATGCGAGCTTTCTCCTTAGACCTTTGTACAGGCGGCATGGAGGTACCCCATTGTGACACTTGGTTAAAACATGTGCATTGCAAAGATCCGGTAGTCCAAGCTAATTAGGACAAGGTGCGGGCACTATTAGTATACTATGCATGAGGCTTGCAACTTGTAAGATATAATTTACATAACTCATACGCTTTATTACTACCGTTGACAAAATTGTTTCATGTTTTCAAAATAAAATCTCTAGCACAAATATAGCAATCGATGCTTTCCTCTTTGAAGGACCATTCTATTTACTTTTATGTTGAGTCAGTTCACCTATCTCTCTCCACCTCAAGAAGCAAACACTTGTGTGAACTGTGCATTGATTCCTACATACTTGCATATTGCACTTATTATATTACTCTATGTTGACAATTATCCATGAGATATACATGTTACAAGTTGAAAGCAACCGCTGAAACTTAATCTTCCTTTGTGTTGCTTCAATACCTTTACTTTGATTTATTGCTTTATGAGTTAACTCTTATGCAAGACTTATTGATGCTTGTCTTGAAGTACTATTCATGAAAAGTCTTTGCTTTATGATTCACTTGTTTACTCATGTCATTACCATTGTTTTGATCGCTGCATCCACTACATATGTTTACAAATAGTATGATCAAGGTTATGATGGCATGTCACTTCAGAAATTATCTTTGTTATCGTTTTACAAATAGTATGATCAAGGTTACGAGCAGAACTAAGCTTGGGGATGCTTGATACGTCTCCGACGTATCGATAATTTCTTATGATCCATGCCATATTATTGATGATACCTACATGTTTTATGCACACTTTATGTCATATTCGTGCATTTTCTGGAACTAACCTATTAACAAGATGCCGAAGAGCCAGTTGTCTGTTTTCTGCTGTTTTTGGTTTCAGAAATCCTAGTAACGAAATATTCTCGGAATTGGACGAAATCAAGACCCGGGGTCCTATTTTGCCACGAACCTTCCGGAAGACCGAAAGGGATACGAAGTGGGGCCACGAGGGGCTGCCACCATAGGCGGCGCGGCCCAGCCCTTGGCCGCGCCGACCTGTGGTGTGGGGCCCCCGTGTGGCCCCCACGTTGCCCTTCCGCCTACTTAAAGCCTCCGTAGCGAAACCCCTGATGCGAAAAACCACGATACGGAAAACCTTCCAGAGACGCCGCCGCCGCCAATCCCATCTCGGGGATTCCGGAGATCTCCTCCGGCACCCTGCCGGAGAGGGGATTCATCTCCTGGAGGACTCTACACCGCCATGGTCGCCTCCGGAGTGATGAGTGAGTAGTTCACCCCCGGACTATGGGTCCATAGCGTAGCTAGATGGTTGTCTTCTCCTCATTGTGCTTCATTGTTGGATCTTGTGAGCTGCCTAACATGATCAAGATCATCTATCCGTAATACTATATGTTGTGTTTGTCGGGATCCGATGGATAGAGAATACCATGTTATGTTAATTATCAAGTTATTACATATGTGTTGTTTATGATCTTGCATGCTCTCCGTTATTAGTAGAGGCTCTGGCCAAGTTTTTGCTCTTAACTCCAAGAGGGAGTATTTATGCTCGATAGTGGGTTCATGCCTCGCATTGACACCGGGACGATGACGAAAGTTCTAAGGTTGTGTCGTGTCTGTTGCCACTAGGGATAAAACATTGGCGCTATGTCCGAGGATGTAGTTGTTGATTACATTACGCACCATACTTAATGCAATTGTCCGTTGTTTAGCAACTTAATACCGGAGGGGGTTCGGACGATAACCTCGAAGGTGGACTTTTTAGGCATAGATGCAGTTGGATGGCGGTCTATGTACTTTGTCGTAATGCCCAATTAAATCTCACTATACTTATCATGACATGTATGTGCATTGTTATGCTCTCTCTATTTGTCAATTGCCCGATGATACGCCTCCGACGTATCGATAATTTCTTATGTTCCATGCCATATTATTGATGATACCTACATGTTTTATGCACACTTTATGTCATATTCGTGCATTTTCTGGAACTAACCTATTAACAAGATGCCGAAGTGCCAGTTCTCGTTTTCTGCTGTTTTTGGTTTCAGAAATCCTAGTAACGAAATATTCTCGGAATTGGACGAAACAAAGACCCAGGGGCCTATTTTTCCACGGAGCTTCCAGAAGACCGAAGAACAGACGAAGTGGGGCCACGAGGTGGCGACACCACAAGGCGGCGCGGCCCAGGGGGCCCGCGCCGCCCTATGGTGTGGCCCCTCGTCGGGCCCCGACTCTGCCCTTCCGCCTACTTAAAGCCTCCGTCGCGAAACCTCCGATGCGAAAAACCACGATACGGAAAACCTTACCGAGACACCGCCGCCGCCGATCCCATCTCGGGGATTCCGGAGATCTCCTCCGGCACCCTGCCGGAGAGGGGATTCATCTCCCGGAGGACTCTACACCGCCATGGTCGCCTCCGGAGTGATGAGTGAGTAGTTCACCCCTGGACTATGGGTCCATAGCAGTAGCTAGATGGTTGTCTTCTCCTCATTGTGCTTCATTGTTGGATCTTGTGAGCTGCCTAACATGATCAAGATCATCTATCCGTAATTCTATATGTTGTGTTTGTCGGGATCCGATGGATAGAGAATACCATGTCATGTTAATTATCAAGTTATTATACATGTGTTGTTTAGGATCTTGCATGCTCTCCGTTTCTAGTAGAGGCTCTGGCCAAGTTTTTACTTTTAACTCCAAGAGGAAGTATTTATGCTCGATAGTGGGTTCATGCCTGCATTGACACCTGGGACAGTGACAGAAAGTTCTAAGGTTGTGTTGTCGTTGTTGCCACTAGGGATAAAACATTGGCGCTATGTCCGAGGATGTAGTTGTTGATTACATTACGCACCATACTTAATGCAATTGTCTCGTTGCTTTGCAACTTAATACCTGGAGGGGTTCGGATGATAACCCGAAGGTGGACTTTTTAGGCATAGATGCAGTTGGATGGCGGTCTATGTACTTTGTCGTAATGCCCAATTAAATCTCACTATACTTATCATGTCATGTATGTGCATTGTTATGCCCTCTCTATTTGTCGGTTGCTCGACCGTAATTTGTTCACCCAACATGCTTTTATCTTATGGGAGAGACACCTCTAGTGAACTGTGGACCCCGGTCCATTCTTTTAATACTGAAATACAAATCTGCTGCAATACTTGTTTTTACTTGTTTTCTCTGCAAACAATCATCTTCCACACAATACGGTTAATCCTTTGTTACGAGCAAGCCGGTGAGATTGACAACCTCACTCGTTTCGTTGGGGCAAAGTACTTTGGTTGTGTTGTGCGGGTTCCACGTTGGCGCCGGAATCTCCGGTGTTGCGCCGCACTACATCCCGCCGCCATCAACCTTCAACGTGCTTCTTGACTCGTACTGGTTCGATTAAACCTTGGTTTCTAACCGAGGGAAACTTGCCGCTGTGCGCATCACACCTTCCTCTTGGGGTTCCCAACGGACGTGTCAACTACACACATCAAGCAAATTTACGGCGCCGTTGCTTGGGGAGATCAAGACACGCTGCAAGGGGAGTCTCCACTTCTCAATCTCTTTACTTTGTTTTTAACTTGCTTTATTTTATTTACTACTTTGTTTGCTGCATTATATCAAAACACAAAAAAATTAGTTGCTAGTTTTACTTTATTTGCTATCTTGTTTGCTATATCAAAAACACAAAAAAATTAGTTACTTGTTTTACTTTACTTAATATCATGCATGTTTTTATTTCACTAGTTAAGCATAATGGAAAACAACAAAAATATGAGAGATCTTTATGAACTTTATCTTGAATTAGGACATGATGTGTTTGAAGAGAGAATTAAAAAACCCATGGAACTTTATATGCATGCTAATGGGAATGTTATTACTATGAATGCTTTGAACACCATTGTTGCTAATGCTATGGAAAATTCTAAGCTTGCGGAAGCTGGCTTTGATGAGCATGATCTTTTTAGTCCCCCAAGCATTGAGGAGAAAATTTTCTTTTATGATTACAATATGCCTCCTATATATGATGATAGCCACTTTGTTGAATTTGCTCCCACTACAACTAATAAAATTGATTATGCTTATGTGGAGAGTAATAATTTTATGCATGAGACTCATGATAAGAATGCTTTATGTGATAGTTATATTGTTGAGTTTGCTCATGATGCTACTGAAAGTTATTATGAGAGAGGAAAATATGGTTGTAGAAATTTTCATGTTACTAAAACACCTCTCTATGTGCTGAAATTTTTGAAGCTACACTCGTTTTATCTTTCTACGCTTGTTGCATTATGCTTCTTGAACTTGTTTATTTACAAGATTCCTCTTCATAGGAAGCATGTTAGACTTAAATGTGTTTTGAATTTGCCTCTTTAAGCTCTCTTTTGCTTCAAATACTATTTCTTGCGAGTGCATCATCAAAACTGCTGAGCCCATCTTAATGGCTATAAAGAAAGAACTTCTTGGGAGATAACCCATGTGTTATTTTACTACAGTACTTTGTTTTTATTTTGAGTCTTGGAAGTTGTTTACTACTGTAGCAACCTCTCCTTATCTTAGTTTTATGTTTTTTTGTGCCAAGTAAAGTCTTTGATAGTAAAGTAAATACTAGATTTGGATTACTGCGCAGTTCCAGATTTCTTTGCTGTCACGAATCTGGGTCTATCTCCCTGTAGGTAGCTCAGAAAATTACGCCAATTTACGAGCATTATCCTCAGATACGTACGCAACTTTCATTCAATTTGAGCATTTTCATTTGAGCAAGTCTGGTGGCCTAATAAAATCCATCTTTACGGACTGTTCTGTTTTGACAGATTCTGTCTTTTATTTCGCATTGCCTCTTTTGCTATGTTGGATGAATTTCTTTGATCCATTAATGTCCAGTAGCTTTATGCAATGTCCAGAAGTGTTAAGAATGATTGTGTCACCTCTGAACATGTGAATTTTTATTATGCACTAACCCTCTAATGAGTTGTTTCGAGTTTGGTGTGGAGGAAGTTTTCAAGGGTCAAGAGAGGAGTATGATGCAATATGATCAAGGAGAGTGAAAGCTCTAAGCTTGGGGATGCCCGGTGGTTCACCCCTGCATATATTAAGAAGACTCAAGCGTCTAAGCTTGGGGATGCCCAAGGCATCCCCTTCTTCATCGACAACATTATCGAGGTTCCTCCCCTGAAACTATATTTTTATTCCGTCACATCTTATGCACTTTGCTTGGAGCGTCGGTTTGTTTTTGTTTTTTGTTTTGTTTGAATAAAATGGATCCTAGCATTCACTTTATGGGAGAGAGACACGCTCCGCTGTAGCATATGGACAAATATGTCCTTAGGCTCTACTCATAGTATTCAAGGCGAAGTTTCATCTTCGTTAAATTGTTATATGGTTGGAATTGGAAAATGATACATGTAGTAACTCTAAAATGTCTTGGATAATTTGATACTTGGCAATTGTTGTGCTCATGTTTAAGCTCTTGCATCATATACTTTGCACCCATTAATGAAGAAATACTTAGAGCTTGCTAATTGGTTTGCATATTTGGTTTCTCTAAAGTCTAGATAACATCTAGTATTGAGTTTTGAACAACAAGGAAGATGGTATGGAGTCTTATAATGTTTACCATATGTCTTTTATGTGAGTTTTGCTGTACGGTTCATCCTTGTGTTTGTTTCAAATAACCTTGCTAGCCTAAACCTTGTATCGAGAGGGAATACTTCTCATGCATCCAAAATACTTGAGCCAACCACTATGCCATTTGTGTCCACCATACCTACCTACTACATGGTATTTATCCGCCATTCCAAAGTAAATTGCTTGAGTGCTACCTTTAAAACTCCATCATTCACCTTTGCAATATATAGCTCATGGGACAAATAGCTTAAAAACTATTGTGGTATTGAATATGTACTTATGCACTTTATCTCTTATTAAGTTGCTTGTTGTGCGATAACCATGTTCTCGGGGACGCCATCAACTATTCTTTGTTGGATATCATGTGAGTTGCTATGCATGTCCGTCTTGTCCGAAGCAAGAGAGATCTACCACCTTCATGGTTGGAGCATGCATATTGTTAGAGAAGAACTTTGGGCCGCTAACTAAAGCCATGATTCATGGTGGAAGTTTCGGTTTGGACATATATCCTCAATCTCATATGAGAATAATAATTGTTGCCACATGCTTATGCATTAAAGAGGAGTCCATTATCTCGTTGTCCATGTTGTCCCGGTATGGATGTGTAAGTTGAGAATAATCAAAAGCGAGAAATCCAAAATGCGAGCTTTCTCCTTAGACCTTTGTACGAGCGGCATGGAGGTACCCCATTGTGACACTTGGTCAAAACATGTGCATTGCAAAGATCCGGTAGTTCAAGCTAATTAGGACAAGGTGCGGGCACTATTAGTATACTATGCATGAGACTTGCAACTTGTAAGATATAATGTACATAACTCATATGCTTTATTACTACCGTTGACAAAATTGTTTCATGTTTTCAAAATAAAAGCTCTAGCACAAATATAGCAATCGATGCTTTCCTCTTTGAAGGACCATTCTTTTTACTTTTATGTTGAGTCAGTTCACCTATCTCTCTCCACCTCAAGAAGCAAACACTTGTGTGAACTGTGCATTGATTCCTACATACTTGCATATTGTACTTGTTATATTACTCTATGTTGACAATTATCCATGAGATATACATGTTACAAGTTGAAAGCAACCGCTGAAACTTAATCTTCCTTTGTGTGGCTTCAATGCCTTTACTTTGATTTATTGCTTTATGAGTTAACTCTTATGCAAGACTTATTAATACTTGTCTTGAAGTACTATTCATGAAAAGTCTTTGCTATATGATTCACTTGTTTACTCATGTCATTACCATTGTTTTGATCGCTGCATCCACTACATATGTTTACAAATAGTATGATCAAGGTTATGATGGCATATCACTTCAGAAATTATCTTTGTTATCGTTTTACTCGCTCGGGACGAGCAGAACTAAGCTTGGGGATGCTTGATACGCCTCCGACGTATCGATAATTTCTTATGTTACATGCCATATTATTGATGATACCTACATGTTTTATGCACACTTTATGTCATATTCGTGCATTTTCTGGAACTAACCTATTAACAAGATGCCGAAGTGCCAGTTCTGTTTTCTGCTGTTTTTGGTTTCGAAATCCTAGTAACGAAATATTCTCGGAATTGGACGAAACGAAGACCCAGGGGCCTATTTTTCCACGGAGCTTCCAGAAGACCGAAGAACACACGAAGTGGGGCCACAAGGTGGCGACACCACAAGGCGGCGTGGCCTAGGGGGGCCCGCGCCGCCCTATGGTGTGGCCCCCTCGTCAGGCCCCCGACTCTGCCCTTCCGCCTACTTAAAGCCTCCGTCGCGAAACCCCCGATGCGAAAAACCACGATACGGAAAACCTTGCGAGACGCCGCCGCCGCCGATCCCATCTCGGGGGATTCCGGAGATCTCCTCCCGGCACCCCTGCCGGAGAGGGGATTCATCTCCCGGAGGACTCTACACCGCCATGGTCGCCTCCGGAGTGATGAGTGAGTAGTTCACCCCTGGACTATGGGTCCATAGCAGTAGCTAGATGGTTGTCTTCTCCTCATTGTGCTTCATTGTTGGATCTTGTGAGCTGCCTAACATGATCAAGATCATCTATCTCGTAATTCTATATGTTGTGTTTGTCGGGATCCGATGGATAGAGAATACCATGTCATGTTAATTATCAAGTTATTATACATGTGTTGTTTAGGATCTTGCATGCTCTCCGTTTCTAGTAGAGGCTCGGCCAAGTTTTTACTTTTAACTCCAAGAGGGAGTATTTATGCTCGATAGTGGGTTCATGCTCGCATTGACACCGGGACGATGTGACGAAAGTTCTAAGGTTGTGTTGTGCTTGTTGCCACTAGGGATAAAACATTGGCGCTATGTCCGAGGATGTAGTTGTTGATTACATTACGCACCATACTTAATGCAATTGTCCGTTGCTTTGCAACTTAATACCGGAGGGGGTTCGGATGATAACCTCGAAGGTGGACTTTTTAGGCATAGATGCGGTTGGATGGCGGTCTATGTACTTTGTCGTAATGCCCAATTAAATCTCACTATACTTATCATGTCATGTATGTGCATTGTTATGCCCTCTCTATTTGTCAATTGCCCGACTGTAATTTGTTCACCCAACATGCTTTTATCTTATGGGAGAGACACCTCTAGTGAACTGTGGACCCCGGTCCATTCTTTTAATACTGAAATACAAATCTGCTGCAATACTTGTTTTTACTTTTTTCTCTGCAAACAATCATCTTCCACACAATACGGTTAATCCTTTGTTACAGCAAGCCGGTGAGATTGACAACCTCACTTGTTTCGTTGGGGCAAAGTACTTTGGTTGTGTTGTGCGGGTTCCACGTTGGCGCCGGAATCTCCGGTGTTGCGCCGCACTACATCCCGCCGCCATCAACCTTCAACGTGCTTCTTGACTCCTACTGGTTCGATTAAACCTTGGTTTCTAACTGAGGGAAACTTGCCGCTGTGCGCATCACACCTTCCTCTTGGGGTTCCCAACGGACGTGTCAACTACACGCATCACCCGACTGTAATTTGTTCACCCAACATGCTTTTATCTTATGGGAGAGACACCTCTAGTGAACTGTGGACCCCGATCCATTCTTTTAATACTGAAATACAAATCTGCTGCAATACTTGTTTTACTATTTTCTCCGCAAACAATCATCTTCCACACAATACGGTTAATCCTTTGTTACGGCAAGCCGGTGAGATTGACAACCTCATCTGTTTCGTTGGGGCAAAGTACTTTGGTTGTGTTGTGCGGGTTCCACGTTGGCGCCGGAATCTCCGGTGTTGCGCCGCACTACATCCCGCCGCCATCAACCTTCAACGTGCTTCTTGGCTCCTCCTGGTTCGATAAACCTTGGTTTCTTTCTGAGGGAAAACTTGCTGCTGTGCGCATCATACCTTCCTCTTGGGGTTCCCCAACGAACGTGTGAAATACACGCCATCAACTTCCTATGGTGTGAGGCCCGGTATAAGGTCATAGCCAATCATATTCCTCCGCTACCTCATACACCCACCCTTTGCTGCAAACTCCGACCCTGGGTCCTCGCCGGTGCTCTTATACCAATTAAGGACGGCCCCCGACCACGACAATAGTTCAGGTCTCTACCATGAACTCCTTCGCCGGCAGCTGCAACCCATCATAGACCGCAATAACCGTGGGGACTTCATCGGGACCCCCACCCTACCACTTGTCCTCTCTTGGATCAAGGGTACCACTTGTCCTCTCTTGGATCAAGGGTCTACGGTAAAGCGCATCCGTTGATGTACAAGAGGTGGAAATACAATTGACTATTCCGTCCCACTCCGGATCTTATGGTTAACACGGGTATTACGGCACAAGAATCACTGGACGACATTTGTTGTTTAATCCTAGATGGATATAAACCCTTGCAATGGAACCTCCACCATATCAATACAATCCATGGTTCCATTGCCCACCACATAGTCATATTCATAGTTATGAAAATAGTGGTTTTGGTTTTTATGCAATAGTGATAATCATAGTACTTTGCAAGTAATTTGATAAAGATACTCAAATGACATGAGCAAGTGATGAACTTGCCTTTCTTGACTGCAAGATTATGCAGGCAAGGCATTCGATACGCAACAACTCCAAATTCTGAAATAGCATCATCGTCCGGTAAGGACGATGTTTAAAAGATTGGCAAGGATGCAATAATGCATAAGTATGAGATGCAATCGTTCTAAGCGTGACCTAACCCCGATGATTTAGGATTAGTGAGTTGTAATGATTAGTTCGAGGTGCGTTGCACTTTTAGAGTGATTCCACAAACAAGGTTCTTATTAAGGGTTGGTTACTTTGTATCATAAGTAATGCAATACATCACAATAATAATATTAATGGCACACAACAATAGGATATGGTATAATCCTAACATGTAATGAACAATGGTTGGTCTTGGTACTATATGGCATGGTTAATGGTTACTTGTTATATTCTTCAAAAGAATAACTTTTGAAGAACATGTTCTTTAATAAAGAACAAGTATGACAATTGGGTTTGTGGGGTTCTATGGTTTTCTATGGTTCCAATTGGTTTCTGGAGTAAATATTAGATGCATCCCAACAAAGTTGGATTCATCAACAACTAGGGCTTGTATGGTTTTAGTGAAGCATAAGTATCTTAAGAAATTAATAGTTGCTATCATGGTGGTATATCTTACTGGTAATAGATAGCTAGGGTTTAAAGATCCTATTAAGCAGGTTTGATGGCTACCCCTTATTTATTTCAAAATAATAACTTTTGAAGAACACACCTCTTAAGTATTAAGAAGTATATCAATTAGGGTTGGGGTTGTCTAGGTTTTATTATTGGATTCACTATGTAAAGAGTAGTTGGTTCCTAAATAGAATGGTTCATAACTCTTTAGTACTTGTAGGGTTTCGTGTGTATGGTATATGATCCAAAATATTGGGTATGGTTGCTATTAGGGTTCATTACAATGGTGTGATGCTAAATATGGATTATTAAGGTTGATAATTTGGATGATAGGAACTAGGGTTTATACTTGGGTGACTCTATTTGACCATCTAGGCCTTATTTGGATGAGTTCATGGAATAGCAACTTATAATTACTATGGCTTCTATTATTTTATGGAAACAAGAACAAGTACTTAGTTGCTAATTATGATCTATAAGTCAAAAGAAAGCACATGATCACATGTTATAACCTAGGGTTTAGGTTTATTAGCAATTTAAGGTTCACATAGAATAATGAAGCTAGGGTTTCTTATTTATTATAGTTTTTATGGAAATTATTTTTTATTACTCAAAAATCACATCTTAAGTTTTATTTACTAAATCATATTTAAATAATTATGACAATATATGTAGCATGTTTGAGGTTGAAGTAATATTTTGAACATTTTAGAAATTCAACTTAAGCATAAATGTATTTTAAGATTTCAAACTACAATTTGTATTTTTAAAATGTTTGCCTGATACCTTAGAGTAATTTTTATCTATGCTAAATTAGATTAGTGAATAGTTTTATTTAATATGTAAATATTAAATCTACACAAGTTTGTATAGCCTAGTTAATTTGGATAGAGCTAGTGGTCAATGTTACACACTAACACGTATTGGTAGGCATGTATTACTCGGTTTGAGCCAGCCCAAAATGTACTCACGTACAGGACACTCACGCGACCAGCCCTCACGCCTAAACGCATCTCACTATCGTTCCCCAAACTCACACGCACGCCACATCTCGTATGCCTCTGCGATGCGGCCGCCGCCACCAGCTCTTCCGGCCGCCGCCGGCCAAGTTCGTCGCTGCCACACACCAGCGCAGCTCCGCCTCGCTCTCCTCCGTCGGATTCCTGCAGAATCGACGCTCACACTCACCCGTGCGCGCTCTGGCGGCTAACCCTAGCCCCGATCTTGGCTCGGCCGCCGGCGTTGTTCCGGCGCCGCCGCGTGTCAGCGTATCTCCGCCACGTACTCCTCCCCGGAATTTTCATTGGTACCCCCTCTCTCTACGCCCTTGCCTGCAACCCCGCGCAGCCCTAGTCGCGGGTCGGTATGGTCACCGCCGGCCGCTACCGGCTCCGACGCCTCCGGCTGCTCCCCTCCATCGACAAGGCCACCTCTAAGCCGACTACCCACTTCATCGTTTTACCTCGACTTCGACGCCGGGGGGACGACGGTGGCGCAACCCCGGCGCCGCGGTCCGGCTGCTTTGTGGCCCTGTCTGCTCTGGTGGTATTGCTAGTGGTGATGTGCTGCTGGGTGGTGTTGGTGTGATGTGGTAGTGTTGCTCCTGATGTGGTGCTTCTGCGACAATCGTTGCCGCACCACCTGCTACAGCCTTGATGCCGGCGGGACGGTGCCGTGGACGCAACCCCGACATCGACTACATCGCGTACTCCATAGATATCACTCGTGAGCTATTACATCTCCACTACTCTACCTATGGTTCTGATGTCATGAGCTGTACAATTTACTGCTCGATAATCCAGAGCCTCACATGGTGTTGAAATGGGGTTAGCTGACTTGTTGCAAATTGTGGTATCTCACTTTGGATTATTTAATCATCCTAGAAATGTATGGTTTACTGCTATGAATTAACTCTGGTGAAACTGAACTTTTAGTTTCAATTTAATTCAGTTTTGAGCTTTTGTAATTGCTCAGATATGTATTCAAGGTTGGGGCTTAAATTGATTGCTGCTCTGCGGAAATATATCTTTTTGATGTCAAGCATTAGTGGTTTGCCTATAGAGATGATCGGATTATTACTTGGTTGACCTGGGAAGAATTCCTGGACCCTAAGTAAGTCTCTATAGCTTGTGGGTGAATAACTAGTTGCTCTACTTGCTGCTATAAATTTGTTATGCCCCTGTTTGGATGAGGTGTTCATCCAGGCATATATAATGATGTTGTCTAATAAGAATTATCCATGTGTTGGTGTTGCTCTCAACAATTGGCTGGTGCTGGATATATTTGTGTTTGTGTGTGCAAGATGAACACTGCCTAGTCCTTGGAGACATCTGCTATTTATAGATGGATGCTTTATTTGATGGCTTACTTGTGCTTAAACTGATGATCTTGTAGTTTAGATTATTGTTTCTTCTTTCTCTGCATAAGTGCCCATGTACTTTATAGTGATCATATCTATCCTGTGATGCCTCAAATGAGTGTACACAGGATACGTATATGTTGGATTAGAATCTTGTGCTGCAGGTGCTTATGTAGAGTAGGAACTAGACATTGATCATAACTATATGATCAAATGATGGTAAATGTCCATCCCAAGCTCCCGTTGTTGCTTGAGTAAATTTTATGGACAGATTTATGCTTGCTCTAGCTGATGATGCAAAAGCTGAGGCATAGACTTGATATTAAGAACAGATACTACTAGGTGGCTTTCCTAATCTTGATGATGATTCAACAGAGCACTTCTCTGTAATCTGAGAGAAATAATCCATCAAATCCTCCTAGGCCAGTTCAAGTTGAAGGGTAGATGAATTTGTTTGATTTGCATATTACCCTTTTATTTTCCCCGGACTCTTTATGCAAATTAAGAACGGATGCTTCCTGATCTTTAGTTGATGTACCTGTTGCACTTCTATAGCTTGATCTTTTGGCTGATGATATAACCTGCTTCTAGTGGCATGCTTGATCCTCCTTGCTTCTCCCATCTGGTGCGTCATGTTCTGGTTGTTCTTCCTCCTCAAGTTGAGCCTGCTCCTCCTGGCTCAGCTATATCACCATGCATGATCCTTGCTTCAGCTTTAGCTTCCAGCTGTGATTCGGTTTAACTCTGGTTTGATTTATTTGTGATGGCCCAATGGATTAGATGAAGAACTGAGATGAGTTCTTGTTGCTCTGGTTCTGAGCGTTGGCTTGAAACTAAATATGTACCTAGGGCTGTGTTTGGACAACACGACATGTTTTTGTTTTATACCCTGCCTCGTGCATGTCCTTGGTTGACAGCTCTTACATGCACACGGTGACTGTGCTGTTAGCCTACATGGCTGCTGGATGTGACTCAGTGCATCCTCCCTTGTGGATCAGATCGGCTGAGAAAGATCTTCCTTTTCCATTTCTTATTATTATTATTTGTTAATTTGGCCACTTGGCTTTTCTTTACTTTTGTGTTCTCGTTGTTTGTTTTGCAGGTGATAAGTTAAACAAGATGATCTGGGAACGTGGACGAAGGTTATGAGCTTCAAGATTTAGTTTTAGGAATTTACTTCCTTTTCTTGTACTTGTACTTGTATTTTATATTCTTATATTTTATTCTTTTGTAAAAACAATATATAATTGTGTGTTGATCAATAAATCGTAATTTCCCTTATATTGTGTTGTATTATCTTTATCCTCAGTTTGGTATTGTTACATACCTTGGACGTGTATAAGTTGTTCTTTTGTAATTTCATTAATTTAGTTGACGACTTCTGATATTTGGTTCTTAATTTTTATTTCTCTACATAAGACTTGTAAATGGTTAGATGTTAAGACTTCAAATTACTTATCTATTTTGAATTCTCTTTTGAGTTTGGTCTTACATATTATATTTATTTTTCTCTTTCAAATTTGAATTCCAATTTAAATGATGATGAACCAAATCGACATTCAAATGTGAATTCAAATTACTCTCCCCAGAACTTGAATATCAACAAAGATCAAGTCAAAATTTATAACACTCACATGATGATCTAAACCTAAGTTATCAGTGTAAGAGAAACTTCGATCACTTTGATAGTTCAAACAAAAGCGCGAAATTTACCGGGATTTTCTATGCATGAATGCAATGCACACATCTGTTTCCTCTATTTTTGTAACCCCAATACCTGGGATATTACAGTCTCTACCCCTTAAACTAAACTTCGTCCTCGAAGTTTGAACTCTCTCACGTTACGGAGTGTGGACCTGACTTGTGCAGACTACATCATTTCTCGAACTCCATGGTGATCTCACTAGATATCATTGAATATATCCCTTATCCAGATTCTTCCTGGAATCCACTAGTGTTTGTCTCTGAGCCATGGCTTCTTACTTCAATTCCATGATTTCTTTCAATATCATAATCTTGTTTCCTTTTTATTGAAGATTCAATGATTGAGACTTCTTCTGGTGCTGCTAGTCTTAACTGAAGACTAATTTGATAACATACTCCTAATTGGTAAAATAGGTCTTTGTTTTCCCTTACTACCAAAATTGCAATAATGGTACTTAGTAAGGTGCTAACCATGGAATTGGTCGTGATGGTTTATTTTCCTAATAATGGATTAGACTCTCTTAGTCCCTCCAATCATGGATTATGATTGATACCTAAAACTATTTTGGGGTTCTTTAGGTTCCATGAAAGGAATCTTTCAAATGGATTTTGGCTTTGGTATAGTCAATCTCTTTCGGTCTTTGGCCTTCTCGAGCTGTATTTGGTCTACAGTATCTTCTTCGTCCAACTTTATTAAACTTAGCTGACTTGAGCTATCGTACTTCTGAGTAGATATTACTCACTTTCTCAGGTTATAGTCCACTTCTTACTTCCTCGAGGTATAAACCTAGGCTTCTGGTCTGACATCCTTCTGAAAGTAGTGTTCGATAATCTTATGAAAATAAGATCGAACTTCCTCTCATTCCAACCTTCTTCTTCTATCTTGCTCAAAATATTGAGTTATTGTACATCCATCTCAATCTTTACTCTACCCCTTTGAGTTTTCTTATGGTCTTCAACTCCTTTTCTTCCAACCATTGGATTGATGATTGGAATATTGGTCTAGGTGTAGCTTATGGTTTATATTCTTCTAAGGTCTTGTGAAGAATCTTTGTGGTGTATCCACTCAATTGTGGACATCCAATGTGAATCCTTCAACTAAATGATTATAGGTTATTGTTATTTGGTTGACAAAAATTTATTTGTTCACAACTTCTTGGTATGAATAATCCAATTATGGACTACTTGATATCAACTGTGGCTATTTGTTATCTAAAAATGGATTCTATTATAGGTTCTGATCAATTGGACGAGACATCTTCTACTTTATCTCGCAGTATTGATCCTATACCACAACTGTGGTCTTCTGATACCAACTGTGGTTTTCTTATATCTGCTATGGTTTCATATGTCATCTTCTTTCCTTCAGGGTTTATTTTGCAAGAAAACCACTATGAATATAGTATCCAAAGTGATTTCCCATGCATTCCCTCTTTTATATTGACTATGGATCTGCTTCAGCTTCACCATAATCACCATATTTCTCACCTTCATGCTTCTTATGTACTAAAGTACTCCTCTGTTGAGGCAAAGCATGAGTTTTGATTGATACTTGCTTCAAAATATTGTGGTTACTTCCCACAACTTTGCTTCATAACTCTGAAGAACCTTCTTGTCTCCGGAATCTTCACAATTCGTCACTTCCTCACACGTTTACCATTACCCTCTAGATCTATAGCATCAAGTAGGAACTCGATATTGCAACATGCATTTGCATATCAAAGTCAAACTTCATGTATGGATCTAGTCAAACAATGAAAATCCAATAAAATCCAAGAAGATTCAGCTTTGTGCTTATAATACACACCATCATAAGCCTGAATATGATTGTTGAGTAAGACATCTCTAAACATCAGGCTGAGATGTGTAGTATATAACACCACATAATACAGGTTTATATCGTGAGACTTAGCACGGATATGTGGATTTCTACTATTTGTCTCAACATTTATCTTAATTGCACATTTGCAAGGAGATAAACTTGAAACAAAGTGGTCTAGGATAATTAAGGTTAACTTAATTTCCTTTGGAAGTACTAAATTAACTTCTATTTTGTTGAGGTCTACCTCACATGATATCCCTGGTTTCTAACATGGTTATTCTAAACATACAATTATTAGATCATAGCTCCTATACTTCCAAGTGTTTCTACCATGAGACTATGGTCATGATGTGCTTGGCACACTTCCCATGGTTTTGGAACCCAATCTTTCACTATTGTTGAACAACTGGCTGCTTATCGTACTCCTCCTTAATATTTATGATGTTCCACTTCATCACATAATGATTCCCAAGTGAATCTTATATGATTTTTATCCCTACGATGGAAGTAGATATATATTATTCCTATCCCTCTTCCTTTCCTCCCATGATTGACTCATCACAGTTTTATGCTACCTCATATAACTTATATATCTCCCTTACTATTAGTTGTTTCACAAGTTTGGATAACTTACCAATTACTTGTCTTAGTATACACCTTCTAATAGGATATCTTGCTTATCTTTGTCACTTGATATTACTTCTATTACAAGTCTAAATAACTCTTACTTAACTCTAACCGGTGTTGGTACACATCTTCCAATAGGATATCTTCCTTATGGTTGTATCCTCTCTTTGGACTACCATGTATTATATACCAACTGTGATCTACTCATCTATGGTTTTAAGGACTTAATGGTGTACTTCATGTTTGGGATTAACTAACTAACTTCACTTAGGAAGGATAGATAGGAAAGGTTGACTCAAGTGTGTCAGGATTATTCTCAAGTGAATACCCATCTCAAGTCATAAGAAGTATTTGGTTTGGCTAAGACAACTTCTTATAGACACTACCAATCCTATAGGTCTCCTTTAAAGGGTTTTAATCCTAGGGTCAAAGCATTTGCTCTGATACCAACTGTGGTGACCCGACATACCACTGCATGGTGTAGTATGCAAGTCTGATATAACACCAATGAAACACCGTTCCACTAGTACTATATCGCTCAGAGTGGTACAACAGAAACATATGCGGGTCCAAG
This sequence comes from Lolium rigidum, assembly GCF_022539505.1. Lineage (NCBI taxonomy): Eukaryota > Viridiplantae > Streptophyta > Magnoliopsida > Poales > Poaceae > Lolium > Lolium rigidum. The sequence continues at coordinate 196,974,895 of NC_061511.1, read as the reverse complement.
GCATGTCTATAGAATTACAACACATACTCTTTACAAAAGATCCACACAGCCTCCTACTTTACAATGAGGTAAAACTACAAATAAACTCCAGAAGAACGACTCGTGGTCTAATCCTATCACGAACTCTATTTGTAGAGTATTTAACTAGCTATAGGGGCTATGAATAGATTCTAGCTAAATAGGAGCTAGGTTTAGGAAACTAGTTCCCTTTTATGGCTAAACTAGGGTTTCTCCTTGTTGGATGTGGTATCTGACTCCTCTGACAGGGTCTTGTCTCGTGAAGTAGTTGTTGACTCCTCGGCCTTCGAGTTGCTCTGTAGATCCTCCTTCGATGCCTCCATATCTAAGCAGGGGATTTAAGAGTGGGATGAGTACGAGCGTACTCAACAAGTTCATTATAGGAAAGAGGTGTTTAATGCACTAGCTACAGCATTAGACCAGAAAGTCTAATACCAATGCAGGTTTTCATAACCATTTCTTCAAAAGGTTGCTTTTATTCGGAAGAACTATGTCCGTCGGCCTTCACCGGTTTACTAGAACTTCATGGAGCTCCTTTCCGGCCGCGTTCGCAGTTCCATATCCCGGAACAGGGAGTGACAGGTCACGATTCATTACACTCTGCAGAGGTGTGTTGCTTTACCCATAAGAGATCTTAACCTTGGTGCCAACCGGGCTCGAGTTTCCCGTCCACACTTCCTATGGTGTGAGGCCCGGTATAAGGTCATAGCCAATCATATTCCTCCGCTACCTCATACACCCACCCTTTGCTGCAAACTCCGACCCTGGGTCCTCGCCGGTGCTCTTATACCAATTAAGGACGGCCCCCGACCACGACAACAGTTCAGGTCTCTACCATGAACTCCTTCGCCGGCAGCTGCAACCCATCATAGACCGCAATAACCGTGGGGACTTCATCGGAACCCCCACCCGACCACTTGTCCTCTCTTGGATCAAGGGTACCACTTGTCCTCTCTTGGATCAAGGGTCTACGGTAAAGCGCATCCGTTGATGTACAAGAGGTGGAAATACAATTGACTATTCCGTCCCACTCCAGATCTTATGGTTAACATGGGTATTACGGCACAAGAATCACTCGGACGACATTTGTTGTTTAATCCTAGATGGATATAAACCCTTGCAATGGAACCTCCACCATATCAACACAATCCATGGTTCCATTGCCCACCACATAGTCATATTCATAGTTATGAAAATAGTGGTTTTGGTTTTTATGCAATAGTGATAATCATAGTACTTTGCAAGTAATTTGATAAAGATACTCAAATGACATGAGAAAGTGATGAACTTGCCTTTCTTGACTGCAAGATTATGCAGGCAAGGCCTTCGATACGCAACAACTCCAAATTCTGAAGTAGCATCATCGTCCGGTAAGGACGATGTTTAAAAGATTGGCAAGGATGCAATAATGCATAAGTATGAGATGCAATCGTTCTAAGCGTGACCTAACCCCGATGATTTAGGATTAGTGAGTTGTAATGATTAGTTCGAGGTGCGTTGCACTTTTAGAGTGATTCCACAAACAAGGTTCTTATTAAGGGTTGGTTACTTTGTATCATAAGTAATGCAATACATCACAATAATAATATTAATGGCACACAACAATAGGATATGGTATAATCCTAACATGTAATGAACAATGGTTGGTCTTGGTACTATATGGCATGGTTAATGGTTACTTGTTATATTCTTCAAAATAATAACTTTTGAAGAACATGTTCTTTAATAAAGAACAAGTATGACAATTGGGTTTGTGGGGTTCTATGGTTTTCTATGGTTCCAATTGGTTTCTGGAGTAAATATTAGATGCATCCCAACAAAGTTGGATTCATCAACAACTAGGGCTTGTATGGTTTTAGTGAAGCATAAGTATCTTAAGCAATTAATAGTTTCTATCATGGTGGTATATCTTACTGGTAATAGATAGCTAGGGTTTAAAGATCCTATTAAGCAGGTTTGATGGCTACCCCTTATTTATTTCAAAATAATAACTTTTGAAGAACACACCTCTTAAGTATTAAGAAGTATATCAATTAGGGTTTGGGTTGTCTAGGTTTTATTATTGGATTCACTAAGTAAAGAGTAGTTGGTTCCTAAATAGAATGGTTCATAACTCTTTAGTACTTGTAGGGTTTCGTGTGTATGGTATATGATCCAAAATATTGGGTATGGTTGCTATTAGGGTTCATTACAATGGTGTGATGCTAAATATGGATTATTAAGGTTGATAATTTGGATGATAGGAACTAGGGTTTATACTTGGGTGACTCTATTTGACCATCTAGGTCTTATTTGGATGAGTTCATGGAATAGCAACTTATAATTACTATGGCTTCTATTATTTTATGAAAACAAGAACAAGTACTTAGTTGCTAATTATGATCTATAAGTCAAAAGAAAGCACATGATCACATGTTATAACCTAGGGTTTAGGTTTATTAGCAATTTAAGGTTCACATAGAATAATGAAGCTAGGGTTTCTTATTTATTATAGTTTTTATGGAAATTATTTTTTATTACTCAAAAATCACATCTTAAGTTTTATTTACTAAATCATATTTAAATAATTATGACAATATATGTAGCATGTTTGAGATTTCAAACTACAATTTGTATTTTTAAAATGTTTGCCTGATACCTTAGAGTAATTTTTATCTATGCTAAATTAGATTAGTGAATAGTTTTATTTAATATGTAAATATTAAATCTACACAAGTTTGTATAGCCTAGTTAATTTGGATAGAGCTAGTGGTCAATGTTACACACTAACACGTATTGGTAGGCATGTATTACTCGGTTTGAGCCAGCCCAAAATGTACTCACGTACAAGACACTCACGCGACCAGCCCTCACGCCTAAACGTATCTCACTATCGTTCCCCAAACTCACACGCACGCCACATCTCGTATGCGTCTGCGATGCGGCCGCCGCCACCAGCTCTTCCGGCCGCCGCCGGCCAAGTTCATCGCTGCCACACACCAGCGCAGCTCCGCCTCGCTCTCCTCCGTCGGATTCCTGCAGAATCGACGCTCACACTCACCCGTGCGCGCTGCGGCGGCTAACCCTAGCCCCGATCTTGGCTCGGCCGCCGGCGTTGTTCCGGCGCCGCCGCGTGTCAGCCGTATCTCCGCCACGTACTCCTCCCCGGAATTTTCATTGGTACCCCTCTCTCTACGCCCTTGCCTGCAACCCCGCGCAACCCTAGTCGCGGGTCGGTATGGTCACCGCCGGCCGCTACCGGCTCCGACGCCTCCGGCTGCTCCCCTCCATCGACAAGGCCACCTCTAAGCCGACTACCCACTTCATCGTTTTACCTCGACTTCGACGCCGGCGGGACGACAGTGGCGCAACCCTGGCGCCGCGGTCCGCTGCTTTGTGGCCCTGCTGCTCTGGTGGTATTGCTAGTGGTGATGTGCTGCTGGGTGGTGTTGGTGTGATGTGGTAGTGTTGCTCCTGATGTGGTGCTTCTGCGACAATCGTTGCCGCACCACCTGCTACAGCCTTGATGCCGGCGGGACGGTGCCGTGGACGCAACCCCGACATCGACTACATCGCGTACTCCATAGATATCACTGTGAGCTATTACATCTCCACTACTCTACCTATGGTTCTGATGTCATGAGCTGTACAATTTACTGCTCGATAATCCAGAGCCTCACATGGTGTTGAAATAGGGTTAGCTGACTTTTTGCAAATTGTGGTATCTCACTTTGGATTATTTAATCATCCTAGAAATGTATGGTTTACTGCTATGAATTAACTCTGGTGAAACTGAACTTTTAGTTTCAGTTTAATTCAGTTTTGAGCTTTTGTAATTGCTCAGATATGTATTCAAGGTTGGGGCTTAAATTGATTGCTTCTCTGCGGAAATATATCTTTTTGATGTCAAGCATTAGTGGTTTGCCTATAGAGATGATCGGATTATTACTTGGTTGACCTGGGAAGAATTCTTGGACCCTAAGTAAGTCTCTATAGCTTGTGGGTGAATAACTAGTTGCTCTACTTGTCTGCTATAAATTTGTTATGCCCCTGTTTGGATGAGGTGTTCATCCAGGCATATATAATGATGTTGTCTAATAAGAATTATCCATGTGTTGGTGTTGCTCTCAACAATTGGTCGGTGCTTGGATATATTTGTGTTTGTGTGTGCAAGATGAACACTTGCCTAGTCCTTGGAGACATCTGCTATTTATAGATGGATGCTTTATTTGATGGCTTACTTGTGCTTAAACTGATGATCTTGTAGTTTAGATTATTGTTTCTTCTTTCTCTGCATAAGTGCCCATGTACTTTATAGTGATCATATCTATCCTGTGATGCCTCAAATGAGTGTACACAGGATACGTATATGTTGGATTAGAATCTTGTGCTGTAGGTGCTTATGTAGAGTAGGAACTAGAAATTGATCATAACTATATGATCAAATGATGGTAAATGTCCATCCCAAGCTCCTGTTGTTGCTTGAGTAAATTTTATGGACAGATTTATGCTTGCTCTAGCTGATGATGCAAAAGCTGAGGCATAGACTTGATATTAAGAACATATACTACTGGGTGGCTTTCCTAATCTTGATGATGATTCAACAGAGCACTTCTCTGTAATCTGAGAGAAATAATCCATCAAATCCTCCTAGGCCAGTTCAAGTTGAAGGGTAGATGAATTTGTTTGATTTGCATATTACCCTTTTATTTTCCCCGGACTCTTTATGCAAATTAAGAACGGATGCTTCCTGATCTTTAGTTGATGTACCTGTTGCACTTCTATAGCTTGATCTTCTGGCTGATGATATAACCTGCTTCTAGTGGCATGCTTGATCCTCCTTGCTTCTCCCATCTGGTGCGTCATGTTCTGGTTGTTCTTCCTCCTCAAGTTGAGCCTGCTCCTCCTGGCTCAGCTATATCACCATGCATGATCCTTGCTTCAGCTTTAGCTTCCAGCTGTGATTCGGTTTAACTCTGGTTTGATTTATTTGTGATGGCCCAATGGATTAGATGAAGAACTGAGATGAGTTCTTGTTGCTCTGGTTCTGAGCGTTGGCTTGAAAATAAATATGTACCTAGGGCTGTGTTTGGACAACACGACATGTTTTTGTTTTATACCCTGCCTCGTGCATGTCCTTGGTTGACAACTCTTACATGCACACGGTGACTGTGCTGTTAGCCTACATGGCTGCTGGATGTGACTCAGTGCATCCTCCCTTGTGGATCAGATCGGCTGAGAAAGATCTTCCTTTTCCATTTCTTATTATTATTATTTGTTAATTTGGCCACTTGGCTTTTCTTTACTTTTGTGTTCTCGTTGTTTGTTTTGCAGGTGATAAGTTAAACAAGATGATCTGGGAACGTGGACGAAGGTTATGAGCTTCAAGATTTAGTTTTAGGAATTTACTTCCTTTTCTTGTACTTGTACTTGTATTTTATATTCTTATATTTTATTCTTTTGTAAAAACAATATATAATTGTGTGTTGATCAATAAATCTGTAATTTCCCTTATATTGTGTTGTATTATCTTTATCCTCAGTTTGGTATTGTTACATACCTTGGACGTGTATAAGTTGTTCTTTTGTAATTTCATTAATTTAGTTGACGACTTCTGATATTTGGTTCTTAATTTTTATTTCTCTACATAAGACTTGTAAATGGTTAGATGTTAAGACTTCAAATTACTTATCTATTTTGAATTCTCTTTTGAGTTTGGTCTTACATATTATATTTATTTTTCTCTTTCAAATTTGAATTCCAATTTAAATGATGATGAACCAAATCGACATTCAAATGTGAATTCAAATTACTCTCCTCAGAACTTGAATATCAACAAAGATCAAGTCAAAATTTATAACACTCACATGATGATCTAAACCTAAGTTATCAGTGTAAGAGAAACTTCGATCACTTTGATAGTTCAAACAAAAGCGCGAAATTTACCAGGATTTTCTATGCATCAATGCAATGCACACATTTGTTTCCTCTATTTTTGTAACCCCAATACCTGGGATATTACATCCTTGAAAAAGGGTATGTACGTGAAAGCTTAAGCCCTTGTGCGGTTGCCGTGATTCTCGTTCCTAAACCGGATGAGACGCAACGAATGTGTATGGATTGTCGCCCCATCAATGCCATTACCGTTCGCTACCGCCATCCCATTCCGCGTTTAGATGACATGCTTGATGAATTGAGTGGTGCCACGATTTTATCTAAGATATATTTGCGTAGTGGCTACCACCAAATCCGCATGGCAATTGGTGATGAATGGAAGACGGCATTCAAGACCAAACTTGGTCTCTATGAATGGCTTGTCATGCCATTTGGTCTTTCAAATGCTCCATCTACTTTTATGCGCTTCATGAATCACATCTTGTGACCTCTCATTGGCAAGAGTGTGGTTGTCTATTTTGATGATATTCTCATTTATAGCAAAAATCTCGAGGACCATGTGCAACATGTGAGAGAAGTCTTATGCATCTTGCGCCGTGAAAAGCTCTTTGCAAATCTTCCCAAGTGCACCTTTGCACAAAGCAAGTTGGTTTTTCTTGGATTTGTGGTTTCCGCCAATGGGATTGAAGTTGATTCTTCGAAGGTTGAGGCCATCCACAATTGGTCCACTCCTACAAACGTTGGTCAAGTTCGAAGTTTTCATGGACTTGCCGGTTTCTATAGACGCTTTGTGAAAGATTTTAGTACCATTGCTTTCCCTTTAAATGAGCTTACCAAAAAGAATGTTCCGTTTGTTTGGGGCAAGGCACAACAAAACGCTTTTGATGAATTGAAAAAGAAACTCACCGAGGCACCACTACTCGTTCTTCTCGATTTTGCAAAAACTTTTGAGATAGAATGTGATGCGAGTGGAGTTGGAATTGGTTGTGTCCTTATGCAAAATGGAAAACCCGTGGCATACTATAGCAAGAAGTTGGATGGCGCATGCCTCAACTATCCTATATATGACAAGGAACTTTATGCTTTGGTTCGTGTTCTTGAAGTTTGGCAACATTATCTTTGGCCAAAAGAGTTTGTCATTCACTCCGACCATGAGTCTTTGAAGTATTTGAAAAGTCAACACAATTTGAACAAAAGACATGCAAAATGGGTTGAGTTCATTGAGTCCTTTCCATATGTAATCAAATACAAGAAGGGCAAGGACAATGTCGTTGCGGATGCTCTTTCCCGCAAGCTCACCCTTTTACTCACTCGCTTGGATTTCCATGTTTTGGGTCTTGATGAAATCAAAGACTTATATGCCTCCGATACTTTCTTTGGCCCAATTTTTGCAAAGTGCTCTATTGAAAAGGGCATCGATGATTTCTATTTGCACCAAGGATTCTTGTTCAAGGGCAACAAACTTTGTATTCCCATGTCTTCGCTTCGACTTTTGCTCTTACAAGAATCGCATGGTGGTGGTCTTATGGGACACTTTGGACGAGAGAAGACGTACGCAATGCTCTCAACTCACTACTATTGGCCAAGAATGTACCGTGACGTGGAACGCCATTGCCGCCGGTGCACAACATGCTTACAAGCTAAGTCCACTTTCAACCCCTATGGCCTTTATACACCGTTGCCTATTCCTTATGCTCCTTGGTCCGATATAAGCATGGACTTTGTACTAGGATTGCCTCGAACTAAATATGGTCATGATTCAATTTTTGTGGTGGTTGATAGATTTTTAAAAATGGCTCATTTTATACCATGCTCCCGAACGGATGATGCTTCACATATTGCCTCCTTGTTTTTTAGGGAAATTGTGAGACTCCACGGTGTACCAAGAAGCATTGTCTCGGACCGAGATGTCAAGTTCATGATTTACCTTTGGAAGACACTAATGGCCAAGTTCAACATCAAGCTTTTGTTCTCATCATCCTCGCACCCCCAAACCGATGGGCAAACCGAAGTAGTGAACCGAAGCCTCTCCACACTACTACGAGTCCTTGTCAAGAAGAATTTGAAAGCATGGGAAGATTGCATCCCGCATGCGGAGTTCGCCTACAACCGCGCCAAGCACTCTACAACAATGAGAAGTCCCTTCATGGTCGTATATGGGTTTGAACCACCTACGGCGATCGACCTACTTCCTCTTCCGCTACATGAGCAAGTAAACATGAACATCGACAAGCGAGCCCAATACATGAAGAAGCTACATGAAGATACAAGGACAACAATCGAGCAACAAGTACTTCGTCAAGCCACTAGACTCAACATGAAGAAGAAGGAAAGGATCTTCAATGAAGGAGACCTAGTGTGGATACACCTTCGCAAAGACCTCTTTCCTCAAGAACGCAACTCCAAGCTAAAGCCCCGAGGGGATGGTCCCTTCAAGGTCCTCAAGCGCATCAACAACAACGCCTACGTCATCGACATACCAACATCAAAGTACTTGGTGAACAACACATTCAATGTGTCCGACCTCTCACCCTATCATGGCGATGAGGAGAACATAGAGTCGAGGACGACTCTTTCGCAAGGGGGGGAGATGATACGGTGTGGCTTTTGGACACCTCCTCCTCAAGACCGACAAGCCCTCCTCGTGGCCCCATGACACGAGCTCGGTTAAGTTTAAAAAGTTCAAAACTTGAAAACTTGAGTAGTGTTGAGGGGGTAAAAACAAACAACACTTTTTCATTCATACCAAACATCACACATTACAAATGTAACACACCGTTGGTTTGAAGAACCATTCATTCGCTCTACGATACAAGGGGACAGATACAAACTCACACCTACTCAAGTGATTTAGTGATACTACTCTTCATGGTGGGTTCTTCGTCTTCATGGGTAATGTGCTTAGCGAAAGGCGCGGGCGTTGTCCAACTCCTTGCGGGTTTTGTACAGCAGGAAGTCTAGGCATGCCACATAGTAGTTCATCTCCGGGTGCGGTGGCATGGTTATTGGTCTTCCCATGGGGTCATGTCTTGGGTAATAGAAGAAGCGAGTGTTCTTGATCTTGTTCACATTTTGTCCACACAGACGGGCAATTGCTTCTTGCATGGCTTTGGCTATTCCATCCTTCCAAGTGTTCCCCCTTACAGGAAACCATATGGTTTCCCTGTAGGATAACGTTGCATAGAAAACAAAAAATTTCCTACCGCGAACACGCAATCCAAGCCAAGATGCAATCTAGAAGATGGTAGCAACGAGGGGGTATCGAGTCTCACCCTTGAAGAGATTCCAAAGCCTACAAGATGAGGCTCTTGTTGCTGCGGTAGACGTTCACTTGCCGCTTGCAAAAGCGCGTAGAAGATCTTGATCACGATCGGTTCCGGCGCCACGAACGGGCAGCACCTCCGTACTCGGTCACACGTTCGGTTGTTGATGAAGACGACGTCCACCTCCCGTTCCGAGCGAGCAGCGGAAGTAGTAGCTCCTCTTGAATCCGGACAGCACGACGGCGTGGTGCTCGGTGGCGGTGGAGAACTCCTGGCGGAGCTTCGCTAAAGCACGCGGGAGCTATGGAGGAGAGGGGGCGGCTAGGGTTTGGGAGGGGGTGGCCGGCCACTCAAGGGGGGGCGGCCAGGCTGTGGTCTTGGGGTGGCCGGCCCCCTCCCCTTGGCCCCTCATTATATAGGTGGAACCCCAAGAGGTGGTGTCCAAGTCTTCGAATAAGACCCGAACCAAAAACCTTCCATAGGAGGGGGGAAACCTAGCCAAGCTAGGACTCCCACCAAGGTGGGAGTTCCACCTCCCATATGGGGGGTGGCCGGCCCCCTAAGGGGGAGTCCACTTGGGACTCCTCCCCCACTAGGGTTGGCCGGCCATGGAGGTGGAGTCCCATGTGGACTCCACCTTCCTTGGTGGTTTCTTCCGGACTTTTCGAGAACCTTCTAGAACCTTCCATAGAACCTTCCACGACATTTTATTCACATAAAATGACATCCTATATATGAATCTTATTCTCCGGACCATTCCGGAACTCCTCGTGATGTCCGGGATCTCATTCGAGACTCCGAACAAATATTCGAACTCCATTCCATATTCAAATACTACCATTTCAACATCCAACTTTAAGTGTGTCACCCTACGGTTCGTGAACTATGCGGACATGGTTGAGTACTCACTCCGACCAATAACTAATAGCGGGATCTGGAGATCCATAATAGCTCCCACATATTCAACGATGACTTTAGTGATCGAATGAACCATTCACATACAATACCAATTCCCTTTGTCTCACGATATTTTACTTGTCCGAGGTTTGATCTTCGGTATCACTCTATACCTTGTTCAACCTCGTCTCCTGACAAGTACTCTTTACTCGTATCGTGGTATGTGGTCTCTTATGAACTTATTCATATGCTTGCAAGACATTAGACGACATTCCACCGAGAGGGCCCGAAGTATATCTATCCGTCATCGGGATGGACAAATCCCACTGTTGATCCATATGCCTCAACTCATACTTTCCGGATACTTAATCCCACCTTTATAGCCACCCATTTACGCAGTGGTGTTTGGTGTAATCAAAGTACCTTTCCGGTATAAGTGATTTACATGATCTCATGGTCATAAGGACTAGGTAACTATGTATCGAAAGCTTATAGCAAATAACTTAATGACGAGATCTTATGCTACGCTTAATTGGGTGTATCCATTACATCATTCATACAATGATATAACCTTGTTATTAATAACATCCAATGTTCATGATTATGAAACTAATCATCCATTAATCAACAAGCTAGTTAAGAGGCATACTAGGGACTCTTTGTTGTTTACATATCACACATGTATCAATGTTTCGGTTAATACAATTATAGCATGGTATATAAACATTTATCATAAACATAAGATATATAATAACCACTTTATTATTGCCTCTTGGGCATATCTCCAACATTCCCAAATTGGGGCTCCAAGCTTTCCTCTCAGATCTGCAGTAACTTCCCACCGAGGTTGTCTTCCCGATTGATTATTGAGTGGTATTCCGAAGAACTCGGGATACGGGCGTCCTAAATATTCAACTAGTTGCTTCAAATCCTTCTCGAACATTAGGTCTCCTCCGTGGCCAAGCTGATAGGACTCACATTTGTACTCCATCTGTGAGCAATTAGGATGAGTAAGTTAGAGAAGTGAGCAAGGGTGCAAATTTTTATGTAGGGTTACAAGTAAAGGTGGAGCATGGATTTCTCATTTTGAAAAAAGATCTCAAGGATAAGAGTGAGAATAAGTTTTCATAAATATTCAATTCATTTGTTTTTGAAACTAAGTTTTTCAGACGTCCATTCTAACTAGGGTCTCCTAAGGTCAAACAATGATTCTGATACCAACTTGTCAACACCCGGATTTTTAAGTCCAGATGCCTATTATGCCGTACATCGCAATCCTAGGATTATTGTTTTTGCGAGACATAATAGATTGATATCACAACACATCATTCATTACATACTATAATCGTCTTACAAATAGAGGATCACATGATCCAGTCTTACAACATAGTGGATCTAGAGATCCAAATAAAAAACACATAGCGGAAGCGAAGTAGCGGTCGTGGTCCATCTGTTCCACAGGCAACTTTTGACGTCAGGAGCAGTCCTAGTTATCATAGATGTCTTGTTGTCCATCTTCCTGGTACTGATACTCCTCTTCATAGTCTGGCCATTTGAATAGCCAGGGACAAAGCCATGAGTACTTTAAAGTACTCGCAAACTAATACTAATGTAAGTACTATCAACTATGGTAAAGGGGTGCTAAGCTCTAGGTTCATTTGCATAAAGCCAGTTTTATTTCATAAGCACTTTAGTAATAAAAGACTCATGATTTGCCTAGCTTACTCAAGTGGGAACATTAGTGTCATTCCCACAGCTCTGTTGTGATCAATTCAAATTCACCTTTCAAGTTCAAGTCACAAGTCACCCTGCACAAGTCACATTTTGAAAATGGTCTGATGACGGAACAATATGGCCTTTCCAACCGTCCATAACCGTGGACACGGCTATTCGAATAGTTTTACACTCTGCAGAGGTCGCACACTTTTGCCACAACATTTGCAATAATCCATCAGGGTTAAATGGCCCTGATTTTGTTGGAGATATGCCCAAGAGGCAATAATAAAGTGGTTATTATATTATCTTTGTGTTTATGATAAATGTTTGCATACCATGCTATAATTGTATTAACCGAAACATTGATACATGTGTGTTATGTAAACAACAAGGAGTCCCTAGTAATCCTCTTGTACAACTAGCTTGTTGATTAATGGATGATCATGGTTTCGTGATCATGAACATTGGATGTTGTTAATAACAAGGTTATGTCATTAGTTGAATGATATAATGGACACACACCCAAATGAGCGTAGCATAAGATCAAGTCATTAAGTTCAATTTGCTATAAGCTTTCGATACATAGTTGCCTTAGTCCTTCGACCATGAGATCATGTAAATCACTTACACCGGAAGGGTACTTTGATTACATCAAACGCCATTGCGTAAATGGGTGGTTATAAAGATGGGATTAAGTATTCGGAAAGTGTGAGTTGAGGCATATGGATCAATAGTGGGATTTGTCCATCCCGATGACGGATAGATATACTCGGGCCCTCTCGGTGGAATGTCATCTGATTAGCTTGCAAGCATATGATTTGATCATAAGAGATGACATACCACGGTACGAGTAAAGAGTACTTGTCGGTAACGAGGTTGAACAAGGTATGGAGATACCGATGATCAAACCTCGGACAAGTAAAATATCGTGTGACAAAGGAAATTGGCATCGTATGTAAATAGTTCAATCGATCACTAAGTCATCATTGAATATGTAGGAGCCATTATGGATCTCCAGATCCCGCTATTGGTTATTGCTCGGAGAGGAGTCTCGACCATGTCTGCATAGTTCGCGAACCGTAGGGTGACGCGCTTAAGGTTCGATGTCGCATAAGTAGATTTGAATATGGTATGGAGACGAAGTTTGTTCGGAGTCCCGGATGTGATCCAGGATGTCACGAGGAGGTCCGGAATAGTCCGCAGAATAAGATTCATATAAGGAAAGTTGATTTCTGGGTTTCGGAAAAGTTCGGGATTTTTCCGGTGCTTGACTGGAAGGTTCTAGAAGGTTCCGGAGGGGTCCACCATGGGGCCCACGACATAGGAGGGCTAGCATGGGCCGAGGGGATGCTCCCTGGCCTAATGGGCCGGGGGCACATGCCCCCAAGGCCCAGGCCGGCCAACCCCTAGGGTTACCCTAGGGGGGATCAACTTGGGGGGGGGATCCCTCTCCCCCCTTTGGCCGCTGCCCCCTAACCCTAGATGGGAAGGGGGGCCACCCCACCGACCTGGCCCCCTATATAAATAGGGGAGGGGTGGCCGGCCACCTTACCCCATCATTGCCCCCTCCTCTGGCCGCCTCTCTCCTCCACCATACGCTGCTCCGGCTTAGGCGAAGCCATGCAGTTTTTTCTTCCTCCACTACCACCACCACGCCGTTGAGCTGCTGGAACTTGGAGGAGATATACCACACCTCCGCTGCCCGCTGGAACGGGAGAGGAAGGAGCTTCATCGACACCGTACGCGCGACCGAGTACGGAAGTGCTGCCGGATTGCAGCACCGGAACGATCGTCTACACCAACAACGAGATTAATCTCGTAAGCTTTGGAATCTTCGAGGGTTAGTCTCATCTCCATCTCGTTGCTTCGATCTTGTAGATTAGATCTTGGGTGTTCCATAGATTAGATCTTGGATTTATTCGTCTTTGCGGTAGGAAATTTTTTGTTTTCTATGCTATGAACCCCATCAGTGGTATCAGAGTCATGTCTATGCATAGATCTGTTGCACGAGTAGAACATAATGGTTTTGTGGGTGGTGATGCTTTTGTTGCTTTAGTTTGTGTACTTTGCATCTTGCGGGATGGTGGGATGAAGCGGCCCGGGCTAACTTTACATGACCGCATCTCATGAGACTTGCTCCACGCTTGAGATGCAACTTGTATTGCATAAGTGGCTTTGCGGGTTTCTGTCTCTCCCACCATAGTGAAGATTACAATTTTCACTTTCTATTGTCAACACTAGTATCACCGTTGTGGTTCATGTTCGTAGGTAGATTGGATCTTACTCGAAAACCCTAAACCACGTAAAATATGCAAACCAAATTAGAGGCGTCTAACTTGTTTTTGCAGGGTTTGGTGATGTGATATGGCCATGATGTGATGATGATTATATTTGATGTATGAGATGTTCATTGTTGTATTATGGCAACCGGCAGGAGCCTAATGGTTGTCTTTAATTTTTGTCAAAGACCTGCGTGTCTATTCATCATGTAATAGCTTTATTATTTCAAGTAGTTGTTATAGTAGCTATAAGTGATGGACAACCATGAAGCGGCGCCACTGACCTTGACGCCATGCTGGTGATGATGGAGATCATGTTCGTGCTTTGGGGATGGAGATCAAAAGCACAAGAAGAAAGGTCGTATCATATCACACATTATGAATTGCATGTGATGTTAATCCTTTTATGCATCTTATTTTGCTTAGATCGCGACGGTAGAATTATAAGATGATCCCTCTCACTAAATATCAAGATAATAAAGTGTTCATCCTTAGTATGCACTGTTGCTAAGACTTGTCGTTTCGAAGCATCTCGTGATGATCGGGTGTGATAGACTCTACATGTGCATACAACGGGTGCAAGCCAGATTTGCACACGTGGATACTAAGGTTGCCTTGACGAGCCTAGCATGTACAAACATGGTCTCGGAACACGGGATACCGAAAGGTAGAGCATGAGTCATATGAATGATATGATGAACACTTTGAGTGTTCGCCTTTGAAGCTACATCTTTTCTCGTGAAGATCGGACTTGGTGTAGTGGATTTGGTTCGTGTAATCACTAAGACAATGCGAGGGATGTTGTTTTGAGTGGGAGTTCACCTAGTTAATTTAAGAATTAAAATTGAACTCAATTTATCATAAACTTAGTCTAAACTCTTTGCAAATATGTTGTAGATCATGGCGCCCCCTCCATCAATTTTAACCAGTTCCTAGAGAAAGAAAAGCTTAAGGGCAATGGTAGCAACTTCACTGACTGGTTCCGTCATGTGAGGATTTTCCTCACTGGTGGAAGCCTGCAATATGTGCTCGATGCACCGCTAGGTCCCCCACCACCTCCTGCAGTATCCGAGGACATAAAGAATGTTTATGAGACTCGGGTAACTCGGTACTCCGAAGTTCAGTGTGCCATCTTGTGTAGCTTAGAGGCAGAGCTCCAAAAGCGTTTTGACCACCACGACCCTTGTGATATGATGCGTGAGCTCAAACTTATCTTTGAAACTCATGCGGCCGTGGAGAGCTATGAGGCCTCGAAACAGTTCTTTAGCTGTATGATGGAAGAGGGCAGCTCCGTTAGTGAGCACATGTTCGCCATGTCCGGACATGCCAAGAAGCTCAGTGACATGGGGATGATGATCCCTAACCAGCTGGGTATTCACCATGTCCTTCAATCACTGCCACCAAGTTACAAGAACTTCGTGATGAACTACAACATGCAGAACATGAACAAAGATTTACCTGAACTCTTTTCCATGCTGAAATCTGCTGAAGTAGAGATTAAGAAGGAGAACCAAGTGTTGATGGTCAACAAGACCACCGGTTTCAAAAAGCAGGGCAAGCCTAACAAGGGTAACTTCAAGAAGGGCGGCAAGAAAGTTGCAGCGCATCCTGAGAAGCCTAAGGCTGGTCCTAAACCTGAGACTGTGTGCTATTACTGCCAGGGGAAGGGGCACTGGAAGCGCAATTGCTCCAATTACTTGGCCGATCTGAAGAGCGGCCACGTAAAAAAGAAAGGTATATTTGATATACATGTTATTGATGTCTATCTTACTGGTTCTCGTAGTAGTGCCTGTGTATTTGATACTGGTTCGGTTGCTCACATTTGTAACTCGAAACAGGAACTGCGGAATAAACGAAGCCTGGCGAGGGACGAGGTGACGATGCGCGTTGGAAATGGATCCAAAGTCGATGTGATCGCCGTTGGCACGCTTCCTCTACATCTACCTTCGGGATTAGTTTTAAACCTTAATAATTGTTATTTGGTACCTGCGTTGAGCATGAACATTATATCTGGATCTTGTTTAATGCAAGACGGTTATTCATTTAAGTCTGAGAATAATGGTTGTTCGATTTATATGAGTAATGTCTTTTATGGCCATGCACCTGAGATGAATGGTTTATTCTTGTTAAATCTCGATAGTAGTGATACACATGTTCATAACATTGATGCTAAGCGAATTAAATTGAATGATAATTCTACTTATATGTGGCACTGTCGTCTTGGTCATATTGGAGTGAAGCGCATGAAGAAACTCCATTCTGATGGACTTCTTGAGTCACTTGACTTTGAGTCACTTGACAGATGCGAGGCATGTCTAATGGGGAAAATGACTAAGACTCCATTTTCTGGTACAATGGAGAGAGCTACAGACTTATTGGAAATCATACATATCGATGTGTGCGGACCAATGAGTGTAGTATCGCGCGGTGGTTATCGTTATGTTCTAACCTTCACGGATGATCTGAGTAGATATGGATATATTTACTTTATGAAACATAAGTCCGAGACTTTTGAGAAGTTTAAGGAATTCCAAAGTGAAGTAGAAAATCAACGTAACAAGAAGATTAAGTTTCTGCGTTCTGATCGCGGAGGCGAATATCTGAGTTATGAGTTTGGCATGCATTTAAAGAAATGCGGGATACTTTCACAGTTGACACCGCGGGAACACCACAGCGCAATGGTGTGTCCGAACGTCGTAATCGAACTCTCTTAGATATGGTTCGGTCTATGATGTCTCTTACCGATTTGCCATTATCGTTTTGGGGTTATGCATTAGAGACAGCCGCATTCACTTTAAATAGGGCACCATCTAAATCCGTTGAAACGACACCGTATGAATTATGGTTTGGGAAGAAACCTAAGTTGTCGTTCTTTAAAGTTTGGGGTTGCGAAGCTTATGTAAAGAAGTTACGACTCGACAAGCTAGAACCCAAAGCGGAGAAATGCGTCTTCATAGGATACCCTAAAGAAACAATTGGGTACACTTTCTATCACAGATCCGAAGGCAAAATCTTTGTTGCCAAGAACGGATCCTTTCTTGAGAAGGAGTTTCTCACTAAAGAAATGACTGGAAGGAAAGTAGAACTTGACGAGGTTAATGAACCTTCTCTCATAGATCAGAGTAGCGCAGTGCCGGAAGAAGTTCCTGCGCAGCCTGCACCGATAGGAGAGGAAGCGAATGGTGATGATCATGAAACTTCCAACGAGGAAGCTACTGAACCTCGCAGATCGACGAGGGAACGTACCACTCCTGATTGGTATGATCCCTGTCTAAATGTCATGATTGTGGACAACAATGATGAGGACCCTGCGACGTATGAAGAAGCAATGATGAGCCCAGATTCCAACAAATGGCAAGAAGACATGAAATCCGAAATGGGATCCATGTATGAAAACAAAGTATGGACTTTGGTAGACTTACCTGATAGCCGCAAGGCTGTCGAGAATAAATGGATCTTCATAAGAAAAACAGATATTGATGGTAATATTACTGTCTATAAATCTCGACTTGTCGCGAAGGGGTTCCGACAAATTCAAGGAGTTGACTAAGATGAGACTTTCTCACCTGTAGTGAAGCTAAAGTCTGTGAGGATTTTGTTAGCAATAGCTGCATTTTTCGATTATGAGATTTGGCAGATGGATGTCAAAACGGCGTTCCTTAATGGTGATATTGAGGAAGAGTTGTATATGGTACAACCCAAAGGTTTTGTCGATCCTAAAAATGCTGACAAGGTATGCAAACTTCAGCGTTCCATTTATGGACTGAAGCAAGCATCCCGGAGTTGGAACCTACGCTTTGATAGAGTGATCAACGACTTCGGTTTTATACGGACCCATGGTGAGGCCTGTATTTACAACAAAGTGAGTGGGAGCTCTGTAGCGTTCCTGATATTATATGTAGATGACATATTATTGATTGGGAATGATATAGAACTATTAAGCAACGTTAAAGGTTATTTGAATAATTCTTTTTCAATGAAAGACCTTGGTGAAGCAGCGTATATTTTAGGCATCAAGATTTATAGAGATAGATCAAGACGCCTAATAGGCCTTTCACAAAGTACATACCTGGACAAGATTCTAAAGAAGTTTAGAATGGATGAAAGCAAGAAAGGGTTCTTGCCTATGTTGCGAGGTAAGGTCTTGAGTAAGACTCAAGGTCCGGCTACGGCAGATGAAAGAGAGAGGATGAGCAAGATCCCCTATGCTTCGGCAGTAGGCTCTCTCATGTATGCCATGCTGTGTACTAGACTGGATATCGCACATGCTGTTAGTTTGACCAGCAGATATCAAAGTGATCCAGGAATGGAACACTGGACAACGGTTAAGAATATCCTGAAGTACTTGAAAAGGACTAAGGATATATTTCTTTGTTATGGCCGTGACCAAGAGCTCGTTGTAACCAGTTACACCGATGCAAGTTGGAACACCGATATTAATGACTCTAAGTCTCAGTCTGGGTACGTGTTTATATTGAATGGTGCGGCAGTAAGCTGGAGCAGTTCCAAGCAGTGCACGGTGGCGAAATCTTCAACAAAATCTGAATATATAGCGGCTTCAGAGGCTTCATTGGAAGCGGTATGGATGAAGAGGTTCATTGTTGAGCTTGGTGTGGTTCCTAGTGCATTGGACCCATTAGTCACTTACTGTGACAACACGGGTGCCATCGCCAATGCAAAGGAACCAAGGTCACACAAGAAGCTGAAGCATATCAAGCTGAGTTTTCATTTGATTCGCGAGTACATCGAAGATGGTGAAGTAGAGATTTGCAAAGTACACACATATCTGAATGTTGCAGATCCGTTGACTAAAGCTCTCCCTAGGGCAAAGCATGACCAACACCAGAATGCCATGGGTGTTAGGTACCTTACAATGTAATCTAGATTATTGACTCTAGTGCAAGTGGGAGACTGTTGGAGATATGCCCAAGAGGCAATAATAAAGTGGTTATTATAATATCTTTGTGTTTATGATAAATGTTTGCATACCATGCTATAATTGTATTAACCGAAACATTGATACATGTGTGTTATGTAAACAACAAGGAGTCCCTAGTAAGCCTCTTGTACAACTAGCTTGTTGATTAATGGATGATCATGGTTTCGTGATCATGAACATTGGATGTTGTTAATAACAAGGTTATGTCATTAGTTGAATGATATAATGGACACACACCCAAATGAGCGTAGCATAAGATCAAGTCATTAAGTTCAATTTTCTATAAGCTTTCGATACATAGTTGCCTTAGTCCTTCGACCATGAGATCATGTAAATCACTTACACCGGAAGGGTACTTTGATTATATCAAACGCCATTGCGTAAATGGGTGGTTATAAAGATGTGATTAAGTATTCGGAAAGTGTGAGTTGAGGCATATGGATCAATAGTGGGATTTGTCCATCCTGATGACGGATAGATATACTCTGGGCCCTCTCGGTGGAATGTCATCTGATTAGCTTGCAAGCATATGATTTGATTATAAGAGATGACATACCACGGTACGAGTAAAGAGTACTTGTCGGTAACGAGGTTGAACAAGGTATGGAGATACCGATGATCAAACCTCGGACAAGTAAAATATCGTGTGACAAAGGGAATTGGCATCGTATGTAAATGGTTCAATCGATCACTAAGTCATCGTTGAATATGTGGGAGCCATTATGGATCTCCATATCCCGCTATTGGTTATTGCTCGGAGAGGAGTCTCGACCATGTCTGCATAGTTCGCGAACCGTAGGGTGACGCGCTTAAGGTTCGATGTCGCATAAGTAGATTTGAATATGGTATGGAGACGAAGTTTGTTCGGAGTCCCGGATGTGATCCAGGATGTCACGAGGAGGTCCGGAATAGTCCGGAGAATAAGATTCATACTAGACCATGAAAGCCCGCGTTGCTGCGCCCGTTCTATTCAGGAAAAAGAATAAAATTCAGAATATTGAGCTGTTACAAATATAGGCATATTGGTGTATTTAAACGGGTAGAAATAGTATCAGCAAATATAGAGCAATAGGTGTGTAGACAGATGGTTCTATCCAGTATACTGTGAGCCACTGATTAACCTAATGCTAAAAAGATTTCGGAGTCAGAAAGGGAAGCTCACTGGAAGAAAACACATACGTTTTTACTGTCTAGATACATCTTTAAAAAAAGGTTGAGTCACTTCTTTTTGGAATAAGGGAGTAGTATTAAGTATTGAATTTAGGTATAGCATGCTCCATTTAAATTAACATAAACAAATTATATTACACAAAGGATTTGGATGTAGACAATATAATAAGTTGAAGCAAACACATAATGTGAAAGTGCAGATCAACATAGCTCTGTTTTCTGGTTCTTCGCAAAATGGCGCATACTTGTAACTGCTTATGTAGTACATACAAAGGTAGAATCAAACAAAATCTTAGTTTATATAAAAGCATTCTTCAAATTGCGGCCAGCAGCTTCATATAATGTATCAACTATTGATTTGAACCTTTGAACTATTTTTTTTTGTAAATTAGTGACACAATAGGGCATGATGCAGATGGTCAAATTTATGATACTCGACGAAGGCTAAAATGCCTATGAGCTACTTTATATGCACTTAAATATTTAAGTTGACAACTCTCTGTCTCAAAACTAATTGGACAACAGAGCTCGCTAAACTATTCCTAATGTAAATATTATGCTCAATCTATTCAATCACAAAAAAAATGGTGCTATCTTGCAGAATTGAAGAAAAGGAACTTTCTGGATTTGCAAATGAAACATCTGATGGATAAAATTCTAAACCTTCCACAACCAGCTTTTAGACAAACCTATCCAACTTTGGTTACTGGTGCACAACTGTATGCTAAACAACTGAAAAAAAAGTAATTGATATTGTGTTGTGAACTTGTGATGCACTCATGCTTCTGAGCAGCATACAACAAATGGACAACAACAATTTGTAGATTCATCATGCTTTAATTAATCTCAAGCGCTGTAATTGGCACGTGAGGATGATCAGGTCTACAATAATCCTGCAGTGATTTGGGTACAAATTTCCCCAAAAAGCGCAACAAACTTAAATCTTACCATTTCCAATAAATAAAATATGAGGTTGCAAATGACATAGAGAGAACCAAAACCATTATATATTGCCCATCCAACTTAGCATTACTATTCTTCTACCAAATACCTTGCTTAGATAGCTTGCGCAACCTGGAGTGATAAAATACATGGGCAAGGATTCGAGCCTCCGTAGTCCACTTGGTCGACAGAGTAACTTCAGTAATACAATATAAGTGGATCCAGGTCATCCAGGCCTCCACATTCCAATTAAGCCAATGGATCATACAATACTCCAGCTACGTTGAACTTGAAATTCAATTCTGGAATAAGAATATGAAATCTAGCTTCATGCATAGTTAAGTATACCAAGTAGGTGCCAAAAGCTCCTCAGAATTAAATCTTTAGGGACTCTAAAGTACTTCGTTTGATGTGAAAGTATGCATGTCTGAAGCAACAGGGAGGCTATTAATTTGACGGACTTGCTCCAAGCTCTAGTGTTCCCTAACATCTAAAAATATGATTTATATCTAGACAAATATTCTAAAAAATGGTTTAGAAACTCAGAATGGGAGCTTCATCATGCTAAATTCAGATAGACCGAGTCGATCTCTGTCATGCCAAGCTAGGTAGATGAACCAAAGACATTAGTTGATAGTCAACTACTAACAGTGTGATGTGTATATACAGATCCGTGCATGAAATATCATGAAAGCAACTGTGAAGTGCCAATCCCATGTACATATAGGCATCCGGAGTCATCAAGTGGAGCATCTAACCAGATCATTTACATGTTCTGTCTTCTTTGCCGTCACTAAAGGAAGATAACAATATCAGAAGGCAACATTTACTCGTGACAAACAAGGATAAACATTGACAATAATATCATGATGGATAAATTACCTTAGAAGAGAATTGCCAAGGAACGACGAACAATGGGATCATATTTGCACATCACTGTCGCTGGATTTTCATCAAACAACTCTAGTGCATAGGCCGAAATCCATCTCAAAAGCAAAGGCGCTGAAGGTTATTGTCGAAGTTCTTCATGATTCACGACCTGGCCAACAGACCAAACACATATCAGTGAGGGTTAGCACACTGATGATGGGAGTACAGGCAGTGGCGTTGGGGAAACCAACGAACCAACTCGGTAGTCTAGATTGCAAGCCTTCGACGGGATGGAATGTGGAGGGTTGGCACACCGCCTCCGCCGTCAGTTTCGATGCCGGGATGGTTGGTACCATGCTCCTCCCTGGCCATCCTTCTCCTCTCTTAACATCTTCTCGCCCTCGCCTCTCCCACGCTCTTCCTTCCTTGACGGTGGTCAAAACTCACACGCGTATTGCACTTGCGGGGCAGAGCGGGTGGGGAGGGCCGACGAAGGGAAACAAGGTCGCGGTCGATCTTCCGGCGGCGGCGCATATAGGGACTAGGGGTCGGACCCGTCGAAGAGAGACGAGGGAGGGTTCAGATGTAAAGGGGGCCCAAAGTAAACCCTACCTGTTTGGGCTAGGTCGGCCCGGTTAACAACAAGACGCGCAGGTCCATTTCGAGAGTAGCAGCCCTTTTATGGCTGACAGGACGTGATGCGGGTGTGGGATGCGGTGAAAAGCACGCAACGACTCTCGCTGGAACGACAAATGAATCTGGGACGTGCAAACACATGATCGGACGGCTATCAGTGTCAAATCGCTGAGAGAGGTCCTAGGTGGTTCCATTTTACTGTTACTCAATAAGGAAAGTTGATTTCTGGGTTTCGGAAAAGTTCGGGATTTTTCCGGTGGTTGACTGGAAGGTTCTAGAAGGTTCTAGAGGGGTCCACCATGGGGCCCACGACCTAGGAGGGCTAGCATGGGCCGAGGGGATGCTCCTTGGCCTAATGGGCCGGGGGCACATGCCCCCAAGGCCCAGGCCGGCCAACCCCTAGGGGGGATCAACTTGGGGGGGGGGGGGAATCCCTCTCCCCCCTTTGGCCGCCGCCCCCTAACCCTAGATGGGAAGGGGGGCCACCCCACCGACCTGCCCCCCTATATAAAGAGGGGAGGGGGTGGCCGGCCACCTTACCCCATCATTGCCCCCTCCTCTGGCCGCCTCTCTCCTCCACCATACGCTGCTCCGGCTTAGGCGAAGCCATGCAATTTTTTTTCTTCCTCCACTACCACCACCATGCCGTCGGGCTGCTAGAACTTGGAGGAGATCTACCACACCTCCGCTGCCCGCTGGAACGGGAGAGGAAGGAGCTTCATCGACACCGTACGCGCGACCGAGTACGGAAGTGCTGCCGGATTGCAGCACCGGAACGATCGTCTACACCAACAACGAGATTAATCTCGTAAGCTTTGGAATCTTCAAGGGTTACTCTCATCTCCATCTCGTTGCTTCGATCTTGTAGATTAGATCTTGGGTGTTCCGTAGATTAGATCTTGGATTTATTCGTCTTTGCGGTAGGAATTTTTTTGTTTTCTATGCTACGAACCCCATCAGATTTATCACACTCCGTGTGCGGACTACCAACCATAACCTTTCACTTACATACCCTAGTATAGGCACCTCTCCCCATGAGCTTGGCCTCCCAGTGAAGACAAACCGTCAACCTGGGAACTGCACAGGGCTTGGGCCGGACATTCACCTCATTTCACGTCATTTCACATCAGTTCACATTTCAATGGAGGCAGCCTCGACATAACCCCTATGACGCTTGTTTAGAGGGAACCCATACTAAGATACATAAATTTCCAGTTAAGCCCTTACCCATAATCAGGTATTGTGGGGGTACTTGTAAAATTGGAATGGTATCGCATCCGAACCCAACCATCAGTTTTTGTAAAGTTCACCAGGTCATTCACAAGTCATATTCACCTTCAAAATCTTTCAATAGAATGACTCATCATTCCAAGGTTTTCAAAGTCATTTCATTTCACATGTTCCCATCTAGAGTAGTCACTTTTAGTTTTTAGCACTAGCAACTAGTCATGAGGGGTGCTAATTAGCTTGTATTGCTCTAGGCTAAATTTGATACTCTGGTACTACTCTATATCTACACCAAGTGAATGATGAATCAAAAAGTAAACTTTGATAAACCAAAATAAAAAAAAACTTGTAAGGTCAAAACTTGGGATGGGATCATTAAGCATAAAGTAGTATGTAATGGTGCCTTGCTCTTGTAGAGCTTTGCCTTTGGGTAACTTGCAAGAGTATAGCTTGCCTTGGTTGGTGTATTGATCAAACCTGGTCTTCTTCTTCCCGGAAGTAGACCTCCTCCTCCTGGTATTCCTAGGTACTAGCGTCTATAAACGAATACGAGATATACAATCACCAAACAAACCTTAAGGGCTATACTAAGCACACAAATGGTTCACACAAGCTATTCTAGCATTACAACATTATTTAACATGTTGGTTGACTTTTTTTTCTTTTTAAGAAAAATAGTTTCCTCTCATTGAATGTATTTATGAGGGTTTCCATTTAGTTCTTTGGAGAAATAATTTCCTCTCATTGAATCTTGTTAAGATTTAATTTCCTCAAGTAATAATAAGGTATGAACACATGTTGACCAAAGTCAACACTTCACATTTATCATTTGAGAGAAAAGTGATTTAAATGAGGTACTACATCTCATGCAATTTAAATCCTATTTTGATTTAATATCCACAAGTAAGCAATGATGAGACCATGCAAATAAGGTCATCACTTTGCTTCACATTACTTGGGAAGATGATTTAAATGAGATGCTACATCTCATAGATTTGAAATTCCAAATTTGAAATGATTTAAATGAGCTAGAAATGACTACATAGCCATTATTTGAATCTAGCTCATGATCATGCACACAACTATGTCATGTTTTTACATAATCAATTAGACAATATGAAATGTGATTTATGAGAGTTGGAATCAACTCAAAATCACTTATGGTTGATTTTTAAGAATTGTTTGAAATCTTCAAAGTTACTGATTTGTTATTTTTGCTACAGAAGATCTAAGATGAATTTTGATTTTGGGCCAGTGGGCTTTGACAGATAATTTCATAAGCTTTCCAAATATATAAAATTTGTCAAATTTGGTTCAGTAGATTTCTCCAATTTTAATTTGGAAAACAACATCTGCAGGTAATTTGAAATAAACTGAACAGATCAAATTCAAACACGTGGGCCTGCGCGGGAAAGGTAAACGGGCCATAAGGGAGAAAAAGAACTAGGCCGGCCCAGCTACGCGTCCAGCGTGAGCAGGCCGCCTGACAAGGTGGGGCCCAAGCGTCAGTGACCCTTTAAACCCGAAGCGGTATGCGATGAGGTGAGCCGTTGGATTAGATGGCAGATCAACGGCGCACATTCTTCGTCTACGTCGACGAGAGCTAGGGTTACTGCGGCGAGGCTAGGGGGTCGGAGGGTCACCTGGACTCCGGCGAGGCTCGGCGACGAGGTAGGATGAGGTTGTCGACGACGGCGAAGTCAGCGGTGGTTGTGGGAGCGGCGGAGGTGGACGAAATCGACGGCGGCTTCTGCTACTGGCTCCGGCGGACTCCGGCTAAATTCCGGCGAGAAGGAGCTTAATCGAGGAGGGGGAGTGGTCAGGGAGGCTCAGGAGAACGAGGGGAGGCGACTGGTGTGGAGAATGGAGGCGAGAGCGTCCTCTTTTTATAGGGGCGAGAAGTGGCCGAGGGGTGCGGGTGAGGTCGACCATGGCGACGTCGTTTGGAGCTGCGAAGGGGCAAGGTGAGGGGCGCGTAAGCTTGCTGGCATCATGGCGGTCCTGGTGAGCCTGATGGCACGGTGAAAGGAGGTCTGAGGCGTGCGGGTGACGTCGCCGTCCTTGCAGTACGGGCGCGGTAGAGGTTGATGGTGTCGTCGTCTACAGGGCGCTGGCGAGCCAATGGGGTTGTCCAGGAGCTAGCTGACGTCGAGGGGAGGCTGTAGGTGCAAGGAGGGGTCGAGGGGAGGACGACAGCGACGAGGGCAGGAGGTGTCCTGGCGCGTCCAGAGACGTGCCAGTGCATGCTCTGGCGCGTCTAGCCATGGTGACCACTAGCTGTCCAGGGCATGTCGTGTTCCTCTTGACTTGGGATCGTGTCTGGCGTGTTCAGCAGCGTGTGGTGAGGCTAGATGACATGGTCAGAGGGAGAGGAGAGGTCCAGGAGCAGGTGGTGTCATAGTGGTGATCATATGGATGGCATGGGTTGGCAATGGTCCTTGCAAGGCTACTCTTGGGTCAACTCTGGCATGGTGAGGTTCAGTAGTCTAAGGTGAGTCTATTTGACAAGGTGAGTTGACCAGAGAGGGAGGAGGACAAGGGTTGGCATGATGATGTCAATGGCAATGGCATGGGCTTGGCATGGTCCTTTGTGCAATATTTTTCTTGGTCTTGGAGTGCTGCAAGCTCAAGTGGGGTGAGACCAAGGTATGTGGCATGGTGAGCATGGTTGGAGAGGGCTATGGTGTGCACATTGGATCAAATCAAAAATGTGTATGTGTTACATGCAATGATGGTGGCATGCTTGGGCATGGTGATCATGGTAATGTTGGGTCACTTCATTGGTGCACTTTAGGGTACAAGGTGTACTATCAAGAAGGACAAGAGAGAGACGGTGGAAAAGTGAAAAGTGGTTGAAAAAGTGATTTGTACTTCTAAATTGAACTATGTGTACTTCATATGTGACAAGAAAAGGTCTCTCTTGTGTGTAATTTTGGCCAAAATTCTTCATGAATGTGCTCTATATAATGTTGGGTAACAATGGGTGGCATTAGTTTGAATTTTGGAAAGGTTTGATGAAATTTCTAAAAAGTGGGGAAATCTAGAATCTGTTTCAAAGTGGCATCTTGGCTTGACTAATTTGAGCAATAGAAAAAGATCTGGTCAAAGTGGTCAACATCAAAAGTGTTCACCTTGATGAGGTCTTGGATGAGGAGCAAAGATTTGGGAGGGTTTGGTTTAGAAAACTCTTAATCCAGGGGCTCAAAGTGGGCATCATGAGATAAGTGGCAGATTTGACCATTATCTCATGTGAGTGAGTTTTGCATTTGGATTTGATTTGATTTGAGTTTATTTGCTTCCAAAGTGTTTCCTAAGTGTTTAGTAACATTACCCAACCATTGGCACAAGTCAAATTGGCCTAGGTTAAGTATTTTCAAAAATGGCCATAAGCCATATGTGAGGGTTTTTGCAATTTTCTATTTTTCTTCTTTGCTTCCCTTTGATCTCAAAGAGCATGGTTTTGGGTTGCTTGAGTGTGAGTTTGAGTTGTTCAAGGGTTTCAAACAATGTTGGTAAGGTAAATAGGGCATAGACCTATATTTGCAAGTATAGCTATATGCCCACATGCCTCTCTTTTTATTTTATTTTAATTTCTTGATTTCTCCTTGGTTTTTAAAAGGGGTAGGGTTTAGGGTTTTGGCACTTTGTCAATGATTGTAAACACACAACATGGCAATAACACAAAGATTAAGTATGAGCACTATGCATAGCACATGATGTAATAAAAGTTTTTGTTGGTTCTCATTTTTGGAAAAAGGAAAATTCATTTTCTCTTTGTTTTTAAAATTTGGGATGTTACAACTGTCTAGGAAGGCCATCCCGAAATTTTCCATGAAAATTACCAACGGATGCATGGTTCTAATCAATTATCTTGTCGTGCAGGCGATAATGGTCATCAAGATGAGGGAAAGCATCGTGATGAGATATCTAAAACACGCGATCGCTGACATGTATCGAAATAAACTTACAGAGATATTGTGTCTGTGTCGAAGATGCAAAATAGGGAAATAGCTTGACCCCTTTTCAAGCAAACTTCAGGGCACCGTCTCTCGAGTGGTTTCATGCAGGGACACACTCAATGGATGAGTGATGATGATGATGACGCGGAGGTCAATGGGGCGACGAAAGGAGATGGTAATGGCCGGCAAGAAGGGCATCATGATATTGATGACGATGAAGAGTTTGCCGCACACAATGATGCATATCAGTATCGTGATGAACAAAATGTTGAAGATGCGGACAATAACTTTGATGACGAAGAAGAGGTGCCGCTAGCTTTAGTCGTGCAGGACCCTCATCTTGAAGACATGCTTCTCAAAAAGACGAAAATCGCTAGGGGGAAATCAAAGCTAGAGCAACTAGAGACAGACTTGAATATTCTGTTGTACTCTGATGTCGAGGGTACTCCTCGGCATTGCCCTCCGTTTGGGGCTTAGGGTAGATGGAATCCTGTAGGCTGACACGAGACATCGGTTATCAACCAAGCGGGAAAAGTGATTTACCCAGGTTCGGGGCCCTCGATGAAGTAAAACCCTTACGTCCTGCCTGTCTGATCTTGATTATGAAAATATCGGGTTACAATGGGGTGCCGAAGATTTCGGCTGTGATCTCGTCGAGAGGCTAAGTACTACGGGGACCTAGCTCTGGACTTATGGTGGCTAAAATTGCTAAGATTGATTGTGTCCCTTGGCAGCCCCTCTCCTGGCCCTTATATAGGGAGCCAGGTCTCAAGAGATCTGTCCGGGTACGACTAGGTTACAAAGGACCCTAGTTCTAGACTTTCCTTGTTTGATTCGTATCTTCGTCTTGTTCTTCAAGGAAGCTTCTTCGGCACCGATGTAGTGGCCCACCTTGCCATTGGGTGTCTTCATGGGCCTCCAGTTGGGCCGTACATGATAGGGCAATAACAGTTACCCGAAGGGTAATGCCCACGTCAGTAGCCCCCGAGTGTCTAGCCGAAGATATTTCGGGTAGAGACTAAAGCATGCCTCCACCGAATGTTCTTCTCTCTTGATAATTCTTGTCCTCCTTGTAACATCATCATCTCCTTCTATCGGGTGCGCGTCCAGCGCTCCCGATGGGAGTAGCCCCCGAGTCTAGGTACGGATGCTTGCAATCCGTGCGTACACTCAAGTTGTGCCACTCGAATGTCTTCTTCTGCCAAAGCTTTCGGCAGGTCTTCATAGGTCATCCGATACATTTGCATCGGGGCTTCAATTTTTCAAGTAAGGTTTAATGCGTAAAGGATATTGAGTAACGTGCCTAGCTTTGCTGGTTAACTGCCGATGGAAAAACAACGCTACTCTACACAGAATCAAGTCCCCGGGCATGATCCTGGAGTGCAATTTTTTTTTATCGGGTGCGCAATCGGCGCTCCCGATGGGAGTAGCCCCCGAGTCTGGGCACGGGTGCTTGCAACCGGGTGCAGACTCGAGCCGAACGTTCCAACCTTTTCTTCAGATATTCTTTTCACGCCCTTCTTTGCAAGAAAGTCTTCGAGTCCAAATTTATCGGGTGCGCGTCCAGTGCTCCCGATGGGAGTAGCCCCCGAGTCTAGGTACGGATGCTTGCAATCCGTGCGTAGACTCAAATTGGCCATCCGATAGTTTTGAATTTTCTTCGGATACCTCAAGCGGACTTCACGACGTCACTGATGACGTAATTACTGTTGTATTTCTGACTGACAAGACGTGACCTGACGGGCCCATCCTACTTCTGCGCGGTTTTGTTTAAGAAATGACCACTACCTGCGTGCAGTTACCAAGGTGACTCCTCGATTTCTGCGATCGATGATGAGAAGAAATCCCCTTAATAAATTAGAGACAACGACACATGCCCGCTCAATCCTCAGGCTTCCTTTTACTTAATAATCTCTCGGGGTAAACTCTCCCCTTTCCACACTTCATCCTCGCGTCCTTTCCTCCTCATTCATCCTTTTCGTTCACAACTACTGCGCCGCCGCCGCTTCCAGATCTTCCTCCGATCTCACAAAGGTGAAGAAGAAGAACCCCACTCTCGCCACCAGTGCTGTGAGCAGTGACGCCGCCGCCAAGACTCCTCCAAACCCGTCGAGGAGAAGCGCGTCAGACGCTCCTCCCCCCATCTCCGACGCCTCCAGCGCCATCAAGCTCCATGGCCGGGCCCAACCCCGGTGATTGGCCGGTTTCCACTACTACAAAACGCGACGAGAAGAAGGCCCGGAGCCTCGGAATAATTTCTTATGATGAGGGGAACGTTATTCTTCCAGGTGCGACTTCACGGCCCAATCCCCCCGCCGGTTTTACTATGATGTTCTTATCCTTCTTGTATCGAGGTCTTTCACTCCCCGCTCACAAATTTCTTCGCCACCTCCTTCGAGTGTATGAGATTTAATTATGGCAGTTGACTCCCAATTCAATCCTTCATCTTGCCATCTTTATCACCCTCTGTGAAGCGTTTTTGGGCATTGAGCCCCACTTTGGTTTGTGGAAGAAGATTTTCTTCGTGAAAAGATACAACTGCAGCGGTGGGTCTTTCGTCATTGGCGGAGTTGGGTTTGTTGCTCGCAAAGAAGTTAACTACTTCAACTTTCCAATGAAAGAGTTTGTGCAAGGATGGAGGCTGAAGTGGTTTTATATCAGAGACTCATCAGCAGCCGACTCCCAGCCCCCCCCAATTCTCCGATGTTCTAGAAGCCAGACCCAAGAAGTCTTGGAAAAATATCCTTTCACCCGATGAGAAACCAACAGTGGATAAGTTGTTTGATAGATTCCTTCGGATCAAGGAATCCGATGGTCAAACAATGATAGGTACTGAGGTAGCCGATGTGTTCTTAAAACGTCGAGTTCATCCGATCATGTCTAGGCCCATCCGATGTGGTTATATTCGGGTCCCAAGGACGATACTAGAGTAAATATCGCTGAGTTATCCGAAAAGGAACTGCTTGATGAAGTCCGGCGCCTCACTCTCTTTAGCCAAGAAGATTCAATCCCACTGATATCTTCCCAACCACCATTCGATGCTGATCATCTACCAACCGAGGTAAATTTTTCCCTCCGTGCTCTTATTGTCATGTTTCTCTTGATCATTGTAACTCGCCATTATTCTCATTTGTTTACTTCGACGGATCCCTATAGCTCCCGAACGTTTGCAAGACCTGTCGAACGATATTTCCGAGAAAAGGGATTCCTTAGTCCCTGTAGGATCTCATACTGAAGGAAATGCAAGTCCAAAAGACGAACATGATGATCCAATAAATCCTGAAGCTGTCTTCATCAATCCTCAATCCTCTGCCGATGATATAAGTGATACAGCGGGGTCAATGCATGATGACGACGCTGATCGTGCTGCCTTTGTTGATGCAGCTGTGGAGGAGGCCGAGGCGCTGCCCTCAAAGAGACCATCCGGCGGCTTTGCCGACGAAGATGATCTTTACGATCTGTAAGTCCTTTCTTCTTTTTCCAGGGTTGGGTTCTGTCTTTGCCATTCGTATCCGATTCTGACTTTACCAGTTTATCACTCTTGCAGTGACGAAGGTTTCATTGAGCCTGCGTCCAAGAAGGCTAAATCTTGTACCAACCTGCCGAATCCCGCAGCCTCCGAGGCTTCGACCCTCGCTGCAGCCCCCACGGCCCAGATATCGACAGCTTCTTCCCTTTCCAAAGGGAAGGAGATTCCTTTGACTGCCGCAGTTACAGCTTCTCCTCTAGGGAAACATGTAAGCCTTTCCTGCTTTAATGATATATCTATTTGCAACATCTCCCGAGTGGACCTTGATCAAATTATTAGTTCGTTGACAATTAGTTCTCCATCTAATAATCATTTTTCCTTATCTCTTAAGGATTTGCGAGCTGTTATCTCTTCTCTGGAGGCCTTCGCCTCCCAATATACTTCTCTGGAAGTTGACAAGGCCCGGCTGCAAAAGGAGGTCAAGTCTTCTTCCTCGAAGTTGGAGGGTGCAATAAAAATAGCTACCGAGGCTCGCCAGGAGGTTGATTCCTTAAAGGATGAACTCGAGGGGCTGAAGGATGAAGAAGCATCCAGGCTTGCTGCCGAAGCTCGGATGATCGAAAAGGATGATCTTCTTTGCCAGTCTTCTTTGGCCTTGCTCAGTAATTCCCTTTTCGCTCTCTCATTGATTTTTGCTTTATTAATTCAATTCCCATTTAATGAGCTCCTCCTATTTCGTTCTTTGTAGAGGCTGCCGACATCCCTGCTGAAGCTCTGGACAAACTCCCGAACAATTCTCCGGCAAATGCTTTGTCGATGACCCTCGAGTCTCACCAGCTTGTTCAGGACCTCCTTCAGAAGGGTAAGGGAGCCATGGCGAGGATGCATTCGATGATCTTCCCCAAGATTGATCAGAACAAGACCTTGGGGCAGCTGATCGACGCTTTTGCCATCAATACGAGGGAGGTTATCGAGGTATTCAAACGTACTCCGCGTACCTACGGTGCCCTCCTAGCCTTTCAGCTTATGTGGGTCATGGCTTCAAAGCCAATATTGAAGAGATGTCCAAAGAGCTGCCGAAAGAGCAAGATGGTGATTTGTTGACTTGGGTGCCTTTAATACCTCGGCACTAAAGTGTGCTCGCCAGCTCCTTGAGCTGGTCTCGGCAAAGAAACCGTCCATTGGACCAAGCTTGTCAAACCAGACCCAGGCCCCTTGATTTCATTCTTGTAATCTTGCTCGGTTGAAACAATGTCCTGTCGTAAGACTTCTATGATTGTAACAAATTCCGTGCTGGCAATGTTGCCAGTGTCCTCTTGCTATAACACTTTTATTCGCACGCTCCCGATGGGAGTAAATTCCAGTGTTGAATCCATATAATCCATCATGCCTTTTAACAATTTTTTGCAGGTTTTTCCTGTGCCTTCATTTACCGATGATTCTTCGGGTGCTTGTTTTGAGAGTGATCGACTCCAGCGCATGAAGAATCGAATCGCTCAGATGGAAAAGGATATGCGCATTACTTACGCCTTGGCTGCTATTATCAGGAAGAAGAACGAACTTGCGGTTGACGCATAACGCTATGCTCTTGCTGAGTTGCATAGAGCTACAGAAAGTCTGAACTGTAAGCGCCCTTGTCCTCTTGCTCCTTGTTTTCCATCAAAGACATCTTCGTATCTTCCTTCGTTTATTTTTCTAGTTATAACTCTGAACCCAGCTGAGGAGAACAAGCGGATTCACGAGCGCGTAAATGCATTGGCTCAACTATCATCTTTAGATGAGGTTTTATCGAAAGATCATTCGAAGGCTTCCTGATAAGGGATGAGCCCTAGGGGAGGCCCGATCTTCACGGATTTGGATGGGGTTCGTGGGGGGAGGTGGAGGAACGCGAAGAACACGGTGGAAAGCGGGGTGGATCCAAGATACAAACGCAACGCACACACACAACCGGTTGTTCTTCGTTGGCCCAATACACCAACCCAATAGAATTGCGAGGTAAAAGACCCACTAGGAGTAGAAGCCCTCACAAAAGATTGGCAATAGAAATCGATAGAGTTCCAAAGAGGAAAAGAGCGCAAAGATAGAATTGCAAGAAGCAAAAGATCCAAACACCAGAATTCCTAGAATGGAAGAGACCGATTCCCTAGAAGAGTTGTGATACACTCCATAGATTCAGATCTGGAGGGTTTCCCATGGGGGAGGAGCAAAGCTCATTTCTAATCTCAATTCAAGTCTAATCTCAGATCTGAGCCAACATGGCTATTTATAGTTGGTGGGGCGAAGGGGTAAGTTACAAGCTGAATCTGCCAGTTTTGGTGCTGAAACGCGTGCGGGCGGAAGTTCCGGTCTGTAGGGGCGGAAGTTCCGGTCGGGCGAAAGTTCCGGTCCTAAGGGGCGGAAGTTCCGACTGGATCCTCTTTCCTGGGCATCTGGGCGGTACTTCCGGCCAACTTCCGGCCTAGTTCCGGAAACGACCAATTTCCTTGCAGTAACATCCCGGGATGTTTTGGCGCGTTTCCGGAACTGGGGCGGAACTTGGGCGGAAGTTCCGGCGGGCGGAAGTTCCGATCCTCAGGGGCGGAAGTTCCGGCCGGATCCTCTTTCTTGGGCGCTGGACAGCATCTTGGGAGCATCTGGGCGGAACTTCCGGCTGGGGCGCTGGAGCTCCATCTTCTTCATCTTCAGCTCCCTCTCCATTGGCTTGGCCTCCATGGCTTGTGTCTTGATCGATGTACCTGATTGAACACAAGGTATTCACATGAAGTAGTATGCCATCCAATGAGGTATCAAATGTATACGTGGAAAGGAGCGAATTCACCTCTTCGTGTATAGCTTTGGACCAATCAAACCATAGAAATTTCCCTCTTATCTTATCATCTACCTCAATGATCAGATGGCCCCACCAACCCGCAGCACCAACCAAGATGCAATGATGCAGATGCTCCAGATGATGATGGCAGACCGCGAAGCCGAGAGAGCTGAACGACAAGCCAACATTGCCGCACTGCAGCAGATAGCTCAGAACAATCAAGGCCATGGAAACCATGATCACCCTTGATCGAAGCTAAAGAATTTTCAGAACACCAACCCTCCAATGTTTAGCAAGACAGAAGAGCCCCTAGATGCTGATGACTGGCTCTAAACAATGGAGAACAACCTAGAAGTTGCGGGAGTAGAAGCCGCGAGAAAAGTACTGTTCGCCACCCACTACCTGTCAGGACCTGCCAGAGCCTGGTGGACAAGTGCCCGCGCAATGAATGCGGGAAAAATGATGACTTGGGAAGACTTCAAACTCAAGTTCAGCAAGTACCATGTACCCCAGGGATTGATCAAGAAGATGAGAGACGAGTTCCGGGAAATCAAACAAGGAAGGATGTCCGTGGTAGAATACCGCGACAGATTCCTCACTCTGTCAAGGTACGCCCCGGATGAGACCGACACCAACGAGAAAAGGAAGGAGATATTTCTGAACGGACTGCATGATGAGATGCAGACTGTGTTAGTGAACATCCCGTTTGCTGACCTCAAAGCCCTGGTAGACTCTGCCATCCAGATGGAAGGAAAACTGCACCAAGCCAACGAGAACCGCAAGCGTAGGATGATGAACCAGAATGGGCCCAGCAATGCACAGAGGTACCGCAACAATTCAACGGGAGGATTTGCCCCAAGACACAATTGCAGAGCTAAAAGGAACCCGGAACAACCGCAACAACGGCCAGTCTCCTACCACACATCGAATGCAACGATGATAGCCCGAGAAGCCCCTCCAGGCCATGCCAAGTATGTTTTCTTGTTAATCAAATTGCTCAATCTCTCTTAGGAACCTAACTTTTCTTAAAATCTCGGGACGAGATTTGTTTAAGGGGGAAGGGTTTGTAACATCCCAAATTTTTAAAAAAAAAGAGAAAATGAATTTCCCTTTTTCCACAAATGAGAACCAACAAAAACTTTTATTACATCATGTGCTATGCATAGTGCTCATACTTAATCTTTGTGTTATTGCCATGTTGTGTGTTTACAATCATTGACAAAGTGCCAAAACCCTAAACCCTACCACTTTTCAAAACCAAGGAGAAATCAAGAAATTAAAATAAAATAAAAAGAGAGGCATATGTGGGCATATAGCTATACTTGCAAATATAGGTCTATGCCCTATTTACCTTACCAACACTGTTTGAAACCCTTGAACAACTCAACCTCACACTCAAGCAACCCAAAACCATGAAAAATAGAAAATTGCAAAAACCCTCACATATGGCTTATGGACATTTTTGAAAATACTTAACCTAGGCCAATTTGACTTGTGCCAATGGTTGGGTAATGTTATTAAACACTTAGGAAATACTTTGAAAGCAAAGAAACTCAAATCAAATCAAATCCAAATGCAAAACTCACTCACATGAGATAATGGTCAAATCTGCCACTTATCTCACGATGCCCACTTTGAGCCCCTGGATTAAGAGTTTTATAAACCAAACCCTCCCAAATCTTTGCTCCTCATCCAAGACCTCATCAAGGTGAACACTTTTGATGTTGACCACTTTGACCAGATCTTTTTCTATTGCTCAAATTAGTCAAGCCAAGATGCCACTTTGAAACAGATTCTAGATTCCCCCACTTTTTAGAAATTTCATCAAACCTTTCCAAAATTCAAACTAATGCCACCCATTGTTGCCCAACATTATATAGAGCACATTCATGAAGAATTTTGGCCAAAATTACACACAAGAGAGACCTTTGCTTGTCACATATGAAGTACACATAGTTTAGTTTAGAAGTACAAATCACTTTTTCAACCACTTTTCACTTTTCCACCCTCTCTCTCTTGTCCTTCTTGATAGTACACCTTGTACCCTAAAGTGCACCAATGAAGTGACCCAACATTACCATGATCACCATGCCCAAGCATGCCACCATCATTGCATGTGCCACATACACATTTTTGATTTGATCCAATGTGCACACCATAGCCCTCTCCAACCATGCTCACCATGCCACATACCTTGGTCTCACCCCACTTGAGCTTGCAGCACTCCAAGACCAAGAAAAATATGGCACAAAGGACCATGCCAATCCCATGCCATTGCCATTGAAATCATCATGCCAACCATTGTCCTCCTCCCTCTCTGGTCACCTCACCTTGTCAAATAGACTCACCTTAGACTACTGAACCTCACCATGCCAGAGTTGACCCAAGAGTAGCCTTGCAAGGACCATTGCCAACCCATGCCATCCATATGATCACCACTATGACACCACCTGCTCCAGGACCTCTCCTCTCCCTCTCGACCATGTCATCTAGCCTCACCACACGCTGCTGAACACGCCAGACACGATCCCAAGTCAAGAGGAACACGACATGCCCTGGGCAGCTCGTGGTCACCATGGCCAGACGCGCCAGAGCGTGCACTGGCAGGTCTCTGGACGCGCCAAGACACCTCCTGTCCTCGTTGTTGTCGTCCTCCCCTCGACCCCTCCTTGCACCTACAGCCTCCCCTCGACGTCAGCTAGCTCCTGGACAACCCCATCGGCTCGCCAGCGCCCTGTAGACGACGACACCATCAACCTCTGCCGCACCCGTACTGCAAGGATGGCGACGTCCCCTGCACGCCTCAGACCTCCTTTCACCGTGCCATCACGCTCACCAGGACCGCCATGATGCCAGCAAGCTTACGCGCCCCTCACCTTGCCCCTTCGCAGCTCCAGACGACGTCGCCATGGTCGAACTCACCCGCACCCCTCGGCCACCTCTCGCCCCTATAAAAAGAGGACGCTCTCGCCTCCATTCTCCACACCAGTCGCCTCCCCTCCTTCTCCTGAGCCTCCCTGACTACTCCCCCTCCTCGATTAAGCTCCTTCTCGCCAGAATTTAGCCGGAGTCCGCCGGAGCCAGTAGCAGAAGCCGCCGTCGATTTCGTCCACCTCCGCCGCTCCCACAACCACCGCTGACTTTGCCGTCGTCGACAACCTCATCCTACCTCGTCGCCGAGCCTCGCCGGAGTCCAGGTGACCCTCCGACCCCCTAGCCTCGCTGCAGTAACCCTAGCTCTCGTCGACGTAAACGAAGAATGTGCGTCGTTGATCTGCCATCTAATCCAACGGCTCACCTCATCGCATACCGCTTCGGGTTTAAAGGGTCACTGACGCCTGGGACCCACCTTGTCAGGCGGCCTGCTCGCGCTGGACGCGTAGCTGGGCCGGCCTAGTTCTTTTTCTCCCTTATGGCCCGTTTATCTTTCCCGCGCAGGCCCACGTGTTTGAATTTGATCTGTTCAGTTTATTTCAAATTCCCTGCAGATGTTGTTTTCCAAATTAAAATTGGAGAAATATACTGAACCAAATTTGACAAATTTTATATATTTGGAAAGCTTATGAAATGCTCTGTCAAACCCCACTGGCCCCAAATGAAAATTCTTCTTAGATCTTTTGTAGCAAAAATAACAAATCAGTAACTTTGCAGATTTCAAACAATTCTTAAAAATCAACCATAAGTGATTTTGAGTTGATTCCAACTGTCATAAATCACATTTCATATTGTCTAATTGATTATGTAAAAACAATGGCTAGATTCAAATAATGGCTATGTAGTCATTTCTAGCTCATTTAAATCATTTCAAATTTGGAATTTCAAATCTATGAGATGTAGCATCTCATTTAAATCATCTTCCCAAGTAATGTGAAGCAAAGTGATGACCTTATTTGCATGGTCTCATCATTGCTTACTTGTGGATATTAAATCAAAATAGGATTTAAATTGCATGAGGTGTAGTACCTCATTTAAATCACTTTTCTCTCAAATGATAAATGTGAAGTGTTGACTTTGGTCAACATGTGTTCATACCTTATTATTACTTGAGGAAATTAAATCTTAACAAGATTCAATGAGAGGAAATTATTTCTCCAAAGAACTAAATGGAAACCCTCATAAATACATTCAATGAGAGGAAACTATTTTTCTTAAAAAGAAAAAAAAGTCAACCAACATGTTAAATAATGTTGTAATGCTAGAATAGCTTGTGTGAACCATTTGTGTGCTTAGTATAGCCCTTAAGGTTTGTTTGGTGATTGTATATCTCGTATTCGTTTATAGACGCTAGTACCTAGGAATACCAGGAGGAGGAGGTCTACTTCCAGGAAGAAGAAGACCAGTTTGATCAATACACCAACCAAGGCAAGCTATACTCTTGCAAGTTACCCAAAGGCAAAGCTCTACAAGAGCAAGGCACCATTACATACTACTTTATGCTTAATGATCCCATCCCAAGTTTTTACCTTACAAGTTTTTTTTATTTTGGTTTATCAAAGTTTACTTTTTGATTCATCATTCACTTGGTCTAGATATAGAGTAGTACCAGAGTATCAAATTTAGCCTAGAGCAATACAAGCTAATTAGCACCCCTCATGACTAGTTGCTAGTGCTAAAAACTAAAAGTGACTACTCTAGATGGGAACATGTGAAATGAAATGACTTTGAAAACCTTAGAATGATGAGTCATTCTATTGAAAGATTTTGAAGGTGAATATGACTTGTGAATGACCTGGTGAACTTTACAAAAACTGATGGTTGGGTTCGGATGCGATACCATTCCAATTTTACAAGTACCCCCACAATACCTGATTATGGGTAAGGGCTTAACTGGAAATTTATGTATCTTACTATGGGTTCCCTCTAAACAAGCGTCATAGGGGTTATGCCGAGGCTGCCTCCATTGAAATGTGAACTGATGTGAAATGACGTGAAATGAGGTGAATGTCCGGCCCAAGCCTTGTGTAGTTCCCAGGTTGACGGTTTGTCTTCACTGGGAGGCCAAGCTCATGGGGAGAGGTGCCTATACTAGGGTATGTAAATGAAAGGTTATGGTTGGTAGTCCGCACACGGAGTGTGATAAATCAGGGCCAGTTAACCCTGACGGATTATTGCAAATGTTGTGGCAAAAGTGTGCGACCTCTGCAGAGTGTAAAACTATTCGAATAGTCGTGTCCACGGTTATGGACGGTTGGAAAGGCCACACTGTTTCGTCATCAGACCATTTTCAAAATGTGACCTGTGCAGGGTGACTTGTGACTTGAACTTGAAAGGTGAATTTGAATTGATCACAACAGAGTTATGGGAATGACACT
Source organism: Lolium rigidum (assembly GCF_022539505.1). Taxonomy (NCBI): domain Eukaryota; kingdom Viridiplantae; phylum Streptophyta; class Magnoliopsida; order Poales; family Poaceae; genus Lolium; species Lolium rigidum. The sequence continues at coordinate 196,935,515 of NC_061511.1, read as the reverse complement.
AATGTTCCCACTTGAGTAAGCTAGGCAAATCATGAGTCTTTTATTACTAAAGTGCTTATGAAATAAAACTAGCTTTATGCAAATGAACCTAGAGCTTAGCACCCCTTTACCATAGTTGATAGTACTTACATTAGTATTAGTTTCCGAGTACTTCAAAGTACTCATGGCTTTGTCCCTAGCTATTCAAATGGCCAGAGTATGAAGAGGAGTATCAGTACCAGGAAGATGGACAACAAGACGTCTATGATAACTAGGACTGCTCCTGACGTCAAAAGTTGCCTGTGGAACAGATGGACCACGACCGCTACTTCGCTTCCGCTATGTGTTTTGTATTTGGATCTCTAGATCCACTATGTTGTAAGACTGGATCATGTGGTCCTTGTGGGGACCCCGGACTAGCTGTCCGAAATTCCCTGTTATGTATATAGTTCACGATCCCATGATCAGTGCGTCGTGAACACATAACCGAACTGATATCAAATTACACCATCCATTACAAAGAGGAATAAGAAAATTACAACATGGTCACATGACCGATAATTACATAATAGCCTCGAAGGGCCTAACTAAACATCAGAGTAGCATCATCACTTCAGCAGCGCAGTACCCAAGTCATCTTCCATAACCCTACGAGCAACCGATCGGGAAGACGTTCCTAGCTCGCATAGACGTCGCCAACTCCTTCTTCATCCGTCGTGTTCCTCCAAGTCTGGCCAAGTAAATAGCCAGGGACAAAGCCGTGAGTACATTTGGAATTGTACTCGCAAAACATCAAGAAAGATGCTAATAGAGCTAACTAAAAGAGACAAGAGAGGAAGAATAGTTTCTCTTGTGGATATAGCATGTGAAAGAGAATTAGTTTCTCTTGTGGATATAGTATGTGAAAGAGAATCAGTTTCTCTTGTGGATATAGTATGTGAAAGAGAATCAGTTTCTCTTGTGGATATAGCATGCCGGCATCTCAAGTGATGCGGACACTATGGTGTTTCAAGGACATCCCACTAAACATCTAGGAGGAAAGATAGCACACCGCCATCTCAATTGATGGGAACACTTAGGAAGTTCTAAGACATATCTAGACCTTTATTGAGGATGAGGTAGCATAAGTCCATCTCAGTTGACGGGAATGCTAGAGAATTACTGTGACATACCTATATCTTTATTGAAGAAGATACTTCAAAAGATACCTATGACATCTCTATATCTTTGTTAAAGAAGAGTTCCTCTACATGAAACACTAGGAAAAAGTTCCCCACTTGGTCTTATTTTTCCACGACCATCTCCATATGGTCGACACACGCCCTTTTTTTCCGTACCCTTCCGGTACATCCAACACAACACTTTCTTTGCAAAGCATTTATCAAAACAAAACTCAAGCCCCGGTAAAGGTAGACCTTTGCAACCCGTCCATGACCGCGGACGCGGCTATTCGAATAGATTTGACTCTGCAGAGTGTGCGCACTTTCCCCACAACTATCCGGATACCTATCGTGTGGGCATCATCCCCGCATAACAACATATGCCACGACGGATACCCGGACATAACCTTTCGTCCATCTCCACTGGCATGAGTCCTTCCCTGCGGGCTTACCCCTTCCCGGTACCCCGGCAGCATACCTCCTTTTGAGCGTATCTCCGGCGCCACGACGGAAGACCCTCAGTAATCGTCCGGCTATCGGTCTAGACAGTGTATTGCCTCCTCCAGAGCGCAACCCAGCGTCGGAGGTCGTCGTGACCCTCCCTAGAAAGTTGTGAAGGGTGCTCCTGCCAGCTTCAACAAACTACGGGCTAAGCCCCGTCCCACACCAGGGTAGAGTGGTTGCGCGATAAAACTTGGGCTGGTGTACACTTATACGCAGTGCTCCTTTTTAAAACCATTTTTCCCACAACACCTTGGTTGTTCAACAAACAGCCATACACCACTTTTTCGATCATCTTTACCAAGATCCTTTGCTTTCTTAAACCATACGCTTGGGTTAACACACCCAAGGTTTTCATAAAACATTTACAACAAGGTAAGCCTTGAGGGGTTCCCAACCTATAGTTTCATGAGTTGAACTAGAATTGCACTATGGCCGAGATGAGAGTCATCTTGCCATAGAAGGTATAAAGGGGTAATGGGTGGATCATACTCGCTTAAGATAAGCATGTATGATGACAACACAAAGAGGATTATACTTTCAGATTTGTGGTACTAACTATAAAATTTGGATGGTGGAGAATCACTACCCAACCAACTCTCCAATAGGGTACCCGGCATACTCCTCTCAAGTTGAGAATTACACCAACATCATGACATTGATACCTCTAAATTACAAAAGTTGTGAGTGTGGTGAAAGTTACTATCTTGAGAGGGAAGATGCTCAAGTTGAGCATACAAGATGACCAAGTGGAATAGCACGACCATGATACCATGTATCCCATAATCACATGACAAAGGTGGAGTATCACCACTAGGGAGTACCCCACTTGGAAACACACATAGATGACATAAATAGAGAGAATAACACACATAGAATTCAAGGTGCTTTGGACATCAACAAATGACATCCAACTAGACACCAAATCAGAGATCAAAAGATGGCTTGCCTTGGCTTATTTGTCCCTGGACTTCTTCAACTCCATCAAAAAGAATTCCAACAATATAAATAAAATCCTCGTCCGATTGCACTTCTTCTCCTTCTCCGGAATTGTTCGCATCTATCGCCGGAAAATATAAAAGGAACACAATCAATACATTGCTCCAAACATAACAAGCATGCAACATTCAGCAATCAATAGCTAACCACTTTTCTAAGGGCTAACATACAAAATACTTATAGGTACTTCAAAGCAACTAGAAGAAAACCTATTTTATTTACCTAGTAAAGGTACGAGTGCATCATAACTTAGCAATTGTCTCTCTCGGCTATCTCCATGGCATGAACTAAACACACCCTGGTAGATAACATCATAAAGAGGACAAGTGCATTAGTTTTGCATCACAAACATTCACAATACAATTTTTAAACATTTTTGGAAAAGTAGAAATCAGTTTTCCCAATTTAATTTGCTCCCAAAACACTACATTCAAAATAGGAAGCAAACCATATATCACATCATTTGAAAACTTAAGCAAAACAATAGAACTTGTTTAAGTTGCAAAGGTTTTGTTTTTCAATCATAAAACAAAGGTTGCCCATTTCTAATAAAAAGAGTTGGTCAAGGGTTTTAAATAAACCAACAAGTTTTGGTCCAACAAAGCATGTCACACATATACCTTACTAACAGTAACAAATATTTATGAACAGAGACTAATAATATTTTTCTTATATAGCCAGCACTAATACAAGACTAACCCAATTGGAATCACCCAAAAATATTAAACCTACAATTTTAGGAATTTCTTTGAATCTGACTGTACAGAAAACAAGATCTGTAAGCCATAAATCGTAGAAAAATCCTAAAAATATGAGGCCACTTGCATTTGAAAGGTAATTAATCAGAGATGCAAACACAATTGGATTTGGGTCCAAATTGTTTCTGAAACTCTCACAAATGGATAGACAAGGTTACTGCATGTTTTCACCATTTGCTTTACCTCTGGAGTTACAGAAAAGATAAATGTTTGAAACTTGTTTGAGAAGATTAAGAAAACATTCAGTAGTCCTACAGAACTGGAATCACTCAATTAGATTTAAATATGGATTTTTGGTGATTTAAAAGCTAACAGTCATGTCTGCAGAACACACAGAACAAGTTTAATTCACCACAAATCGTACATCAATCATAAAAATATGAGGTCATCTGCATCTGAAAGGTATTGAGAAGCTGGTTCTTACCCAACTGGTTTCATTCAAAAATTCGTTTCCAAGCTCCTGGTTTAATTCGACAAAGTCAGATCTGACCAGATCTTGATCTGTGAACCATTTCAGTTTCAGGAGGTCAATCTAAGTGAAACCACCGCCAAAATGAAGGTATTGAAGAGGGATTTCACCTACAGTTGAGTTTGCTCAAAAAGGTTTTGTAAAACTGGATAAATCTAACAAACAGTGATTCTGCATGTTTACAGAACTTTATTTACCATGCAAAATCCGTAACGAATTTGAGAACGAGATCAACGCCAAGTTGTAGATCTTTTCGATACCTATCTGCGGAACTTTGAATCACTCGATTTGGATCTGCACACGAGATTTGGCGGATTTTACAAGATCGTACCAGAATCTGAAACAGCAAGATAGCAGAAATTACAGCAAGTTTTTGGACGAACTTTGGTCAAGAGCTTCAGATCTGAGGATTGCTCAACCTTCTCCATGCTTGGACCAACATGCACCTGCATCAAGATCCAATCTTAGCAATGGAGGAAGAAGAAGAGGAGATTAATCCATCTAGGGTTGGGGAGAAGATGGAGAGGGAGTCTCTCATGGTGAGGGGAAGCTTGAGGGAGGAGGGGAGCTTTATCTTGGTGGCTTTCCATGGCCATGGCCGGCCATGCAAGCAAGGGGCAGCAGCATTTCGTGGGGAAGTGGAGGAGGAGAGTGTGAGGGAGTGGAGGAAGAGAAGAAATGAAGCAAAGGGGAGGAGGTGGCCGGCTAGGGGGTTTTTATAGAGGGAGAGGGGTGGCTGCCTCCTTTTTGATTGGCCAAGGTGGGTGGCTGCCCATTTAATTGTTGAGGTAGTTGGGAGACAAGGCTTGCAAGAGAAGAAAAAGAGGAGGAGGGGCTGGCCGAATTTCAAGTCATGGCCGGCTCCTTTCTTGTCATGAGCAAGTGAGAAATGTGAGAGAGATGCACAACATCAATGTGTATAGTCCAAGGCATGATGTTGAGGATATAATGTCCATGAGTGATTTGGATGATGATAAGTATAGGAGTAGATACATATAGATAAAAAAAGGAGTATGAAGGTGACATGTGCCATGAGAATAATTTCCACCACTTTGGTTGAGACCAACTTATGAAGAAGATAATTCCCGAGGTAGAGTTGATGAATAGAAGTTTTCATTTGAATTCAAAATTGAAAAGATTGGGATTGACCACATGCAACAATGCATGAGCATGTCAAGATAGATGGGATGGTGATGGTGGTTTAGTCAATGATAGGGCAAGGTTAAGAGAGATGGTGAGAGAAGTAACCATATACCCACATTGATGAATATGGTGACACAAATTATGAATTCATGAGGTCAAGGTGATGATGGAAAAGAATATAAATTGCTCTACAAATGAGAGGTCAATTGGGAGTGATTTGAAAGCATCAAATGATCATCCATTTGATCAAGAATTGGAGGATGAGGGGGTACAATGGGGTAGATCAGAGATGTGCAAGATATGCAAAAATTGTCATTTGAAATAGAGTTCAATTGAAAGGTATAGGGCACACCTCAATTGTCTAGAGACAATTGGGGAAGAACCCAAGTGGAAATGGAATTTGAAAAGGTTGAGAGAAAACTAGTTGGAACATAGGAGTTCAGAATATTCTACTTACTTTCTCAAGTAAAGTAGAGTTTTTCTCAAATGTAAAATAAGCAAGAGGAAAATAAGAAATGGCATAGGTACCATAAACAAACCTTTTGTTAAAAAGGAAGCAAAATAGAAAGAAAAGTTTTAGAAACCAGTATTTGGTAGAAATGGGATGGAAAACAAAACTCATTTCAGTTCCTTGTTTTCTTTAAAGACATATCTTGAAAAGATTTAATAAAACTAGAAGTAGTTTTTGTGATCAAAACTAGAGAAGGAGAATCAATAGGACTTTTGAGAGAGAAAACTAATTTAGGGAGGAGTGTTCTCAAGGGTAGATGGTGGCTACAAAATGTACCCATCATTCCCACTCTTGGTTTTGTGAAGATTAAACTTGAATAAAAACAAGAGGTAAAAGAGGAAGAAGTGATCTGGTGCTATGGGATAGGATACCAGATCAAGTTGAATATATGAGTTGCAAGGATTGACTGGGACATGCAGGACGTGGAGGTTGAAGAGGATGTTGCATAGATGAGATCCATGCATTGAAGTCAACAATAACAGTTGTGGGTGCTTAGAGATCAAATGCCAAAGTCTGGATATTTTAAGCCTCGTCAACACGGAGGGTCGACATGGCCTCAAAACCAACAAGGATGAGTGGGTATAAGAGAGGGATGTAGCAAGGGGTAGATGGTACCAAGTTTTGAATTAAGGATGATTGAGCTATCTTGTACCACAAAGAGAAAAATCAAGATGGCACACTCATGTTGTCATCAGGAGAGAGGTTTGATGTAGTAAGAAGGAAAACAACCTTTCCTAAGTCACACATGTGTTTTATTTGGTGAGTTTCTTGTTTAACCACTAGGGGTGTTGTTCTATGAGGTAGCTCAAGACAAAACTCAACAAGCAAATCAAGGCAATTCATCTATCTAGTCTTAAGAAAAAGTTTTTGTTCCCCCTAATTTTTGCATTATGGACAAATAAACAAGGTTGCAAAAAGTGGGGTGTTACAGTCCTCTATTTGTAAGACGATTATGGTATGTAATGAATGATGTGTTGTGATATCAATCTATTATGTCTCGCAAAAACAATAATCCTGGGATTGCGATGTACGGCATAATAGGCATCTGGACTTAAAAATCCGGGTGTTGACAACAGTAGGATCTAGGAGCGCCAGAAATGTGCCGAAACGGAAACTTAACGAATGAACATTTTGGCGCAACATTGGCAACTCATTTTCATCTCATCAAATCATTCAATCGCAAACACAAACACAATATATGCCACACGCTTTTCTTCAAAGTTCCAATATATACAAATAGGAGATTTCATCCGCAATTTGTTCATTAATCACCTATTTGGTTGATATATAAGTAGACAAGATCGAGACATCACGTCGACCAAGACGTATGGGTTCTTATTTTCTAGATCCAGATTGAGTGGTCAGTGTGGGGTAGATAGATCTAGATCTACATAGAGGATGTGTGATGCATGTAGGACGGGAAGATTTGCTAAAAACATATCAACTTCTTTGGTCAAATTGGCTAAATTATGGGTAGAAATGGGCCAAAATAAGATGGGTTCGGAGAAGGGTTGGGTTGAGTGTGTGGGAGGAGAGAGTGAGATGAGGGGTGTGTGTGTGGGCAGTAATGAACTAGGGAATAGTTCCCAGGTTACTGCCAACGTACCAAGGTAAGGGTACGTCGACGATAGTGGGAGCAACCGTGTGTATTTGCTCTGGGCCAGGCCCAACAATTACTGCCAGCGCACCAGGACACACGCACGCTGACAATACTAAGATAGCATCGGCGCGCCTCTGGCTTGGTGCGCCAGCAGTAATTGTTGGGCCAGCCCCGGAGCGGACGGAGCCACGGCCTACCTTTAGCGCAGGCGCACTACAGTTCTGATGCGCCGGCAGTAACCGTGCTTCGCCGACACGGCGCTCTCCTGGTGCGCCGGCGGTATTTTCCACCAGCGCATGCTATTTTTGGTGCACCGACAGTGTATCATGCAACTATAGCCCTTTTCCTAGTAGTGAAAGCGTAAACCCGGCCACTCCCCATGCGAAGGTTGGTGTGTATCCGCTTCCGTTATGCATTTCATTCCCAAACATCAGTTTGGTGAAACCTGTTTTAGGGGTTTGAAAGTATGATTTTCCCACAATATGTTTGGTGCTATCTTGTATGACTATAGGAGAAGTCAAACCTGCAGAGTGATTAGTCGACAGTATTAAACTGCATGTTTTTAAATCTTGTAGTACTAAATATATGTTCGCCATCTGGTTACCAATTGGCATGTACAGGGACATCATTTACTTTTGATCTATGCATTATTCCTTTTTAAGCTATCATCTACTTGCTACTACTAATTTGCCCTTCTACTGCTCTACTCATAGTTCCATGATAAATCTCATTAGCATTTTTTTTAATACATGTTAAAGATATTGTATTAGGGTACCAAGAGGGTCGGAGATAAAATATCCTGCGGAATAATAGATTTGCAGTCTTGATTGACATGCCACAACTTTTATCCATCATTGTGACACCCCAAAATAGGTACCATGAGGATTTCAGCGATCCCGCCGAAATCTGCACGATATCGATTTTGAGACGCCCTCCTACACAACGTGCGTGACGAATCACACGTGATACAAGAGGAATTACCATCAGCAGTTACATCACAACAAGTTCGCGATGGAACCCACAAAAGAACTAATATTACAACAACAACTCCAACGAGTTAAGAATACAAAATACAATACAAAGATCCAAGTCACAAATAAAGGAAATAAAGCGTCCGAGTACGGACAAGGTACAAATGAAGAGTCCTGAAGATAACTAGTGGTGTCCATAACCCTGCCCAGACCAAGCCGGAAGGGTAATCTTGCTAACGTCGTCATCTCATACCTATCAAAAGTTGGGCCAAGGGTTGTCGACAAGAGAGGAAGAAAGCGGAGTGTAAGTACCAAGTCATGTACCAAGCGAGACTAGAAACGGCTATGCTTGCCGGTGGGCTATATATTGCTTGGCTATATGGTGGGTTTAGCGGCAGCAAAACTAAAACCAATAGAGACACGCTACAACATCCGTCTAAATATAGAATATAAGATAGCGCATAAGGTAACGGCTAAAAACTACACAAACATAACTCAGCCCATTACACATATCCCCTTCAACATTCTGATCATTGGCATGTTCACTTGTTGGTTGATGGGGCTTGGAAAAGAAGTCGACCGAGACAAAATTTATTAAATAAGCATTTGAAGCATGGTGGCTTATGGAGGAGGAGAGTGAGCAATTCGTTACGTCAGCTTAGAAGGAGGCTACTGAAGGGGGAGCATTGAATACTATGTCTTTTCTCAAGTCGGTCTCTGGAGCCGTGATGTTTTGGGAGATCTGCAACAGAGGATAAAGAAGAAGCATGATGAGCTTGAAGGAATCAGGTGCCACATTGTCTCCGAGGCAAATGTCTGTAAGGAGCAAGTGTCCCCGTTTAAATTGAGTAACAATTAGATATGTTTTGGAGACAAAGGGCACATGCACATTGGCTCGAGAAAGGGTACCATAACACTAGCTATTTCCATGCGCAAGCTACTGAGATAAAAAAAGAAGAATACCATCAAGAAACTTAAAGGAGAGGATGGTGTCCTACTGGAGGGGGAGGAGGGCTTGCATGCTCTTGTAACTAACTATTTTTCATCACTGTTTACTCCTATGGCAGCTCCAAATGTGCATAAAGTGTTGGAGGCCGTGACTCCAAGTGTGACTGAACAAATGAATAATATTCTCACGGCGGAGTATACGACGGAGGAGATTAATATGGCTCTTGATGATATGGGAGACCTGAAAGCTCCTAGTGCGGATGGTATGCCAGCTATCTTTTACAAGAAGTTCTAGGGTACAGTTGCTGATACAGTGGTAAAGGAGGTTTTACATGTGTTGCGTTGGATGGAATGAAACAATTGTTGTGTTGACCCCGAATGTTCAAAACCCTGATTGTCTAAAATATCTTCGCCCGATTAGCCTCTGCAACGTTGTGTATAAGCTCATTTCCAAGGTCATTGCCAATCGACTCAATACTATTTTGGGGGAGATTGTCTCTCCGAACCAGAGTGCTTTTGTGACTGGGAGGATCATTTCAGACAACATGATTCTAGCCTATGAAGTGTCACATTATATGAGAAGAAAGAGAAAGGGAAAGGATGTGCATACGACTCTTAAGTTGGATATGAGCAAAGCACATGATAGGGTCGAATGAGAATTCTTGGAAGGCATTATGAGGAAGATGGGTTTCACATAAGAGTTTGTTTGGCTGATCATGGAGTGTGTAACAATGGTCTCTTATCGCTTCCGAGTTAATGGTGATCTTACAAGTGTGGTGATACCTGGTAGAGGGTTAAGACAAGGGGATCCAGTATCTCCTTATCTTTTCCTTTTATGTCCTAAAGGTTTTTGGCGCTTTTGAACAAGGCAGAGAATGAAGGGTTGATATGTGGTATTAAACTTGCAACAGCGGCACCACGCTTGAATCATCTTCTTTTTTCGGAGTGGTCACCACCCATTGTTACTTTTGGAAGCTAATGTCCAGGGAGTGGAGACCATGAAGTCAATTATGCAAATATAGGACGAAGGGTCTGGTCAGATGATCAATAGGGAAAAATCTTCGGTTATGTTTAGTACACAAGTAAAACTTAACTTTAAAATTTTATTGCTACAAATTTTGGAACTTGGAGCTCAACTAACCGAGGGTAACTATATTGGTTTGCCTACCTATGTTGGGTGATCGAGAACTAAATGTTTTATTATATTAAGGAGAAGATTTGGAAGAGGATACAAGGGTGGAAGGAGAAATTTATGTCGATGGCAAAAGATATTCTCATTAAGGCGGTGGCCCAAGCTATACCCACCTATGCCATGACATGCTTTGATCTAACTAAATCGATGTGTGATGATATTTGTAAACTGGTATATCAATATTGGTGGTCTGAGAATGACGAAATGAAGAAAATGCATTGGGTTGGTTGGGAAAAGATGAAATTATCAAAAGAGGAAGGAGGACTAGGATTTCGAGACCTATACACTTTCAACCTCGCCATGTTAGCACGCCAGCGCTGTCGCCTACTGCCAGTAGCTGAGTCAATTTGCGCTCATGTTTTGCGGGAAAAATTCTTCTCTCATGGTAACATATTGGCAGCCAAGCCTTTGGTGGGTATGAGTTATGTGTGGAGAAGTATTCTAAAAGGTTTAGAGGTGCTTAAAGAAGGTATTATCTGGCGAGTTGGAGATGGGACCAATGTGAGGATTTGGGAAGATCCATGGGTGCCCGCTGGAGTTACTCGTAGACCATGACTCACAAGGGTGACTGCGAGCTAGACATGGTTTCCGAGCTAATCGATGTCACTACTTGTACATGGAATAGGCAACTCCTTTTGCAACATTTCTTGCCAGCTGATGTTTCCAATATTTTGAGCATCCCCATAGGTGAACATATGGAAGATTTTGTGTCATGGCACTTTGATTCCAAAGGAATTTTCTCAGTGAAATCTGCATATAAAATTCATGTCGATATGGAGAGGAGGGCTTCTGTTACTCAGGTTGGACAAGGATCTACAAATGAATCTCTGAAAACTGAAGTTTTTCACAAGCTATGGAAAGTCCAATGCCCACCTAAAGTACACCATTTTCTTTGGCGGTTCGCACATAACAACAATCATCCACTTTATATGAACATTGCAAGGAGAGGTGTGGAGCTAGATACTCGGTGTGCCGTTTGCCACAGATTATTTGAGGATGGAGGGCATCTTTTCATGAGCTGCAAGTTTGTCAAACAGAGATGGCGTAGCCTTATGCTCGAAGACGACCGCCTAAACACTCAAGGGAGCAAAAAAAAAAAAGTTGCTCCCTTGCCAGTCCGCACTCGAAGTTCTAAGGAAATTTTAAATCTTACAACAGACGAACAACTACTGTCAGCGGCTTTTTTTGTAGAGTTGTTGGTCTGAACGTAATAGGGGAAATCATGGGGAACAGAGGAAGTCGATCGATCATTTCCAGTTCTCTGTTCGTCACCATGTGGATGAATAGAGGCGCCATCTGTTTAAACGGAACGACACAACGGAAAAAATAGAGAAAAGTTGGACGCGACCATTAACAGATTTCGTCAAGATAAATATTGACACAGCGTTCAGAGAAGAGACCAAGTCTAAAGGGTGGGGGGCACGCAGAGATTCAGTTTTCTGTTCCTAGACCGATTGAGGATATTTCTAGCGCTATGCATGCTGAAGCATTAGCTCTATCCAATCCATGGCAGGTTGCAGAACATCTGGGAGTAGGACGTGTTGTTTTTGAAACAGACTGCAAAAACCTTCAGCGTGCAATGACTTCTACAGACTACGATCTTGCTCCACTTGGGTGTCATTTTCAGCAATTTAACGTTTAGATTGTGTATGAATTATATGGAGGCTAGTGTTGTCTTTGCTCCTCGTAACAAGTCTGCACATGAGTTAGCGGCTTTGGATGTAGGTGTAGCTCACGGAGACCATAGTCTGTGGACATCGAGCTACCCTAGTTCTGTAACCCGTCCGGTGACCGGCGATTTAGCCATGTCTTAATGGAATACGAGTGTTCCATGTAAAAAAAAACAGTTAAAATGTAGTTCTCGATTTCTATCGGTTGTTGCATAGTCGAGCACTTGGATAAGAGCATCTCTAAAAGTTACTGAAAAACGAGCCGGAGCCAAAAAACATCCGGCAAGTTTATGGGTTTAGGCCGAAATAGGTCCAGAACGGAGCCCGAACTCGCGGCCTAGCCCGTAAACAGAGTTCGTGGGCCCGAGAAACTCGGCGGCCGTCCTGTATTAAAGCGAGCCGTGGAGGGGAGTTCGGTTTCCAAACCCTACTCCCCTCCACCGCTTCCACCCGCTCCGCCGCCACCAACCACCTCTCCGGCGAGGAATCCAACGCGCAGAAGCGACGCTTCGCCCCAGCTCCGCGACGCCATGGCTTCGCGTGGTAGCTCTGCACGGGGCAGCACAGGATTGGGCGGCGGGGACTCGCCGCCGCGGTCCCCCGTGTTCCGCACGGAGGCGGAACGGTGCAAGTTCAACGGTCGGAGGACGCGCGCAAGCGCAGTGGCCGCCGGTGGACGAACTGGAGGCTCACGCCCCCAGGGAAGCTCGCCAAGTACGGCAACAACAGCGGCGAGGGCTCCTCCTCCGGCGGTTCGAGCCACCCACCGCGCCCGCCCGTCTACAACAGCTCCGAGGAGGAGGAGCTCGTCGCCGCGCGAGATACTACGTCCACGGCTCCGATGAGGAGGACGCCGTGATTGCGCAGGTGGCGGCGATCACGGAGGCGGAGGCCCGCGCTCGATTCCGCCGGGAGGAGGCCGACGCTGTTCACCAAGTGCGGGAGTACGAGGCGGCACGACGGGAAGAGCGCGTCCGCCACGTCAAGCTCGAGATCGTCGAGCTTGACAACGAGTAGGAGCTCTTCACCGTCCTCCGCGTCGATGCTGTCCTCCGCCTCGATGCTCAAGCTCCGCCACCACCGGCACCGCCGCGCGCAGAGGCCATTCGGGCCTCATTTTGCTCGGAATCAGCTCGCGCGGTTAGGGCTAGTATCTAATTTAGGTTTGTAGTTTATATTATATAAATTTTGATGCTCAATCGGAGCATCAGACTACCATATATATATGATCATCGACGAATTCTTCCGCGAGATTTCAATTGCGTTTTTTCAGTTCGTGTTTGCAAAATCATCATAAACCACGTTTTCGAGAGACTGAATACATGTTTTTCGGTTCCAAATTTTTCGGTTACTGTTAGAGATGCTCTAAAAGTTGCCTTTCGACAAAATAAATGGTACCTGAAGGGGTGGACAAATCGTGGAATTCCCTTTTTTCCCATGAAAAAAGAGAAAGGGTGTATTTCTGGGAGTTCTTTGACCTCTACACGAACAAAGGTGCATCTGAAACAATCAAGGTCAATGGCCTTCCCCATCCAAAAATGTGGTGACCTCTACACGAACAAGGAAAATAGTTACAGATCTTGCATTCTCTGTTACACGCGAGTATGCAGGTAGCAGTCACATATTTCTCAGTTAACATCTCGTAGTTCTTTCCCCACGGCACTGAGCGGGCTGCTGGGATCAAGCTTCAGCGACACATCCTTGAACATCTTGCGGCTGAGGGTGTTGAAAACTGCTCTCGAGTACTGCCGTGAGGTGTTCCTCCAGTCCACTCCAGCTTTCATCATCAGCTCGAACTCCTCGTAGCTTATCTTGCCATCCTTCAGGACACATAAATTTCGTCAGTTAGCTACTGAATTTACTGATGTAATTCTTAATCATTCTGGCAAGTGATAGAGATCTCACTGACCTTGTCGATGTCAACGTCAAAGATGATGTCGTCGATGGCTTTCTGATCGCCTCTTGGGGAGAGCGCTTCCTTGAGCTCTTCGATCTCTATGAACCCACTCATGTTCTTGTCGAAGTAGTTGAATACCCTGGGGAGGTGTTCCTCACTGCGGATTTTCTTCAGGTGGATAGAGACTGTCACAAACTCCTTGCAGTCCAAGGTGCCGTTTCCATCTAAGTCTGCCTAAAGAGTGAAAACAGAAAATAATTAAATATCTGCATCCAAAAATTCATCACAAATATTTTGGTAAAAACTGAGAGTGCAGGATCTCACAGCTTCCATGAGCATATCCACATCTGTGTCATGGACATTGTTCCCTATCATCTGCAGACCTTTCCTGAGCTCCTCAATTGTCAGGTGACCGTCCTTGTTTGTGTCCAGCATGTGGAAGAGCTCTGTGATCGCCTCCAGCTCTTCGGCCGGCAAGTACTCCGCCACCACCTAGCCAACAAACACAAAATTCAGCAAACATATGCTCACCCACATCCGTAGTCTCAAGAAAACCACGGTTAGGAGAAAATATAAATTGTGAGCTCACAAGCAGGGCCTTCTTCTTGAACTTGTTCATGACAGTGAATTGCTTGAGCCTGGACCTAACTGCCTCCCCCAGAGGAATGTTCGGAGCCGCGCTGGCATTCTGTATCCACGGATGCTCTTAACTCCCGATGATACGAAACCGTTGTTAGATTCAGGCCGATGATCGATCTCCAAGCAGTGAAAGGGATTGTAACGACAATATACTGACCTAGAACCTGCTGAGCCGTTAACCTGGCGTAAGGGTTGTTGTCAAGCATCTTGCTAACGAGATCCTTGGCATTGTCCGACACCTTGGGCCAAGGCTCGCGCTCGAAGTCGATGCGTGACCGGATGATGGCCTGCGCTATGCCCTCGTCCGTCTCTGTGTAAAGATCAAAACTGAACTTGATCAGTTTGTGAGAATGAACACTATTTGGGCATATGAAAGTACTCTGAACTTACCGGCCCAGAATGGAGGGACACCACATAGCAAGATGTACAGTATGACCCCTGCACTCCAGATGTCGATTTCTTGTCCATAGTTTCTCTTGAGGACTTCAGGCGCCATGTAATAGGGAGATCCCACGATCTCGCTGAATCTTTCACCTGAGAAAAAAGATTAAAAAACACATATATAATACAAGTATTTGTGATATGTTGCCAACGAAATCATGAAGATGCAAAGGAGATTTTATACCTGGCTTGAAGCACACGGACAGGCCGAAGTCGATGACCTTGAGAGGGGAGATCTCAGATGAATTGGCGTACAGGAAGTTTTCAGGCTTAAGATCCCGGTGCATGACACCGTTCTTATGACAATGCTGCAAAAGGTTATGTATTGTACCCCATTTTCAGTTCATCGTGTCTGTGAGTTTATATTTTACATGCCATATGACAATGTGATAGCATAAAACTATTTCACATAAGCTTTTGCATAATTTGGAAGATGGTGATATGCACAGATAACTTTTGAATCTTGTAAACACGGTATAAATTCCTGAATTTTTTAAATTATTGGATGTAAAGTTCTGATTCGTGCAGAATCCGTTTACATTGCGTTTCATGTACTTACAATCAGTCCATTCAAACAAGATCAAAATTAAATGCGTGTAGCCGCGAAGCAACCAAATGAAAGCACGGACGTACCTGCACAACCTCCATGATGGTGCGCATGACGGCGGCGGCGGCACGCTCGGTGTAGTGGCCGCGCGCGACGATTCGGTCGAACAGCTCGCCGCCCTCGCAGACCTCCATGACGAGGTACACGGCATCGCTGTCCTCGAACGCCTCGCGAAGCCGCACCACGTTTGCATGCGAGGGCAGCGAGCGCATGATGGCCACCTCCCGCCGCACGTCCTCGATGTCCACGCTGCTCCGGAGCTTCCGCTTGCTGATCGATTTGCACGCAAGCTTCTCCCCCGTGACCGCGTCCGTGCACCGCCGCGTCAAGCCGAACTCGCCGCGCCCGAGCTCTTCGCCGAGCTGGTAACGCCGCAGCAGCCCCTCGGCGCTCTCCGCCGCGGCCAGGCCCTTGCCCAGCACGGTGAGCGGCGTCCACGGCTGGGCCGCGGCGCGCGGGGTGTCGGTGACTGAGGACACCGTGGAGAAGCACCGGACGTTGGCGCCTCCGAGCCGGCCGCCGCGGTGCCGGGGAGAGCCGCCGCCACGCCGCTTGAAGGACGGCCGGGCAACGCAGCAGTTGCCCATGGCCGCGCGCGCGGCGTCACGTCACGTACGTCGTTGGGGTGGAGAGGGTGTGCGCGAGAGAGCTTCCGGCAGGAGGGAACTCCTAGATACGGTGGACGGACGACGCGCTGCGGCCAGGATCTCTCTCTTCCTCTCCCTCTAGCTAGGCAAGGAGAGGAGGAGAGAGATGGAGGGAAAATGGCGCTCCGGGGTGGTTGCCTTTCAGAGAGAGGGAGACCCTCTTTTCTCCCGACTCCTCCGTTCTGGTCTTCCATTTTTGGGCTTTCTTATCAATTTATTACATCTCTTGTCATTTCCAGAATGAGCATCTAAAAAAAAGGAATAGTAATGGACTAATGGCCCCCAAAAGTTGTTTCACCTTTTACCTTCAAGAAAACACACTTCTCTCTTGCCCCCCACCCCCCTCCCACAGTTGTGAAGCCAAAGGGGAGTGAGAGTTTGTTATAAAAGCGATAAGCAAATAACGAAGACCGAAAAGAAAAAAATCGCAGCGGAGACACGAGATTTTAACGTGGAAAATCCCTGCAACACAGAGGGGGTAAACTACGGGCACCGGCCAACAAAAATTTCACTATATCTGGGAGTGTTTACAAATATCGTGTGTTATCTTATACTCTGATAAACACTAGCCTCAGACGAAGGGTCTCGCTCCGCTCGTCAGAAGTTAGCCTTGTTATGAATTTAGATCACAATATAACAAAGCGCGTGTTGCTGCATCATCTCGGGGCTGTGGTGGGCCATGGAGCGGTGGGAATCTAGCAGGACGCGATGGTGCACTACTAGGAAAATGCCTAGCCACAATATTGCTAGCATACAATTTTATTATCAAGTGTGTATATAGATTATTATATGTGAAAACACATTAATTTAGTGTATATAAAATAAACTACCAACAATTACCATTGCAATATTACCCATCTGACTGGTCACCGAAATATGAAATGATTTTTACTGGAGATGGTAATTTGTAGGTTGCACTGCCTAAGAATTCGGCTTATGTCCAAGGCGAGGAGTTTGTCTATCGCCTAGTGCCTAAGCGTGCTTAAGCGTCGTCTAAGTGTCGCCTTTTCCAGCAATGCATGCAATAGATGTCTTTGATTTTATACCTCATGAATGAATCTCGGTATCTTTTCACGAAAATCAAGTGTTATTTAGGTGATGCTTCAGTTTAGGCACAACCGTACAAATTTGGGCGCAGCCGTTGGACCGACTCTGGCTTGGTGCTATTTTTGGTTCAGTAACCTTTCTACTCAAATATGTAATCCAGTTGTTTGTTAATTATATCTTTGGGCAATGGAAGCATATCATGCTGTAGATATCCTTTGTTTTATTTACTCATGACTGAACCTGGGTATATGTCCTTGATTTTATTCGCTCATGACTGAACCTGGGTATATGTCCTTGATTTTATGAGAAAATTCCTTATATAACACTCCCTAAAATGAGGTTCCTTATTTGACACTGGCCGAAACATTCTTTCCTATATGACACTTTGTGCAATTTGTTTTGCCTTATATGACACCGTTGTTGGTTCCGTCACGTTGTTCAGTTAGCTTTTTCACGAATGGACCAAAGTACCCCACGGCGGCTCTGCTTGTATCACCACTACTATTAAAAGGGAGAGTGTGGGGTGATCCAACGAATCACGTCCATACATTGTCCATCTAAGGATTACAGACAGAGAGGACAATCCAAGGCGGACTAAGGCGGACTGTTCGATCGAAAACATGTCATCCCGCTCCCGTGAATTGATCGTCCTAATTATAAAAATAGGCATACAAAAGGGTAACCGCAGCCGTGCGCCCACGACGCGTCGACGCCTCCGGCGCGGTCACGAGTCACGACCGTCATGTCGCCCGCCGTGCTTGATCCTGCCAGCCGCCCGCCGCGCTTGACCCTGCAAGCCGACTTGCGCACGACCGCCGACCGCCGTCACGTCCGCTGCACCGCCGTCCAACCGTCCATCCGCAAATCAACGAGATGACAGCCGCCCAGGGCGGAGCCAACGCTACATCCCTGCACGCTTCTTTTGAAGTTTGAAGTCTGCAAAATCAATCAAGGTTTGATTTCAGAATTGCACAACGCTACCCTCTATTTTCTTTGTATCCCTCTATAGCAAGAAAAGGACACTCTGACACTTCGACAACTCGACCCGGTGAACTTGAAGAAGACCTTATGTGATACTCCAACTACTGGACAACTCGAATTCACCCAACAATAGTACAGAGAGTCATGTGTGCTAAACTCCCGACATATGGCTGACATGTTTTTGTATTGCAAATTTATATATGGAATGCTGTTTTTGTCTGCAATGTAATTGTAAGACTGGCAAAGCGGAGCATCTCTGATGACTATAGCTGATTCTTTTTTTTTTTGAGGTCAGAACACATATATTAATAAACAATATGCCGCCTCATTAAAAACCTTCCAGTCCCCTTCGGTACCCTGATAAGGAAAAGAGTGCGAAAGAAACCTGTTGTTTTCGAGATTACAAAGTGTTCAAACACAACCAACTAACCAAGGAGAAACTCACACTCCTCCCTAATCAACTCCAACACACATGTAGGAGCTGAAACACGTAGCATACCACTAGAACCAGACTTCCCTAACTGCGCAAGGCCATGAGCCACAGCATTGCTCGCCCTATCTACCTTCACAACTTTAATATCTTGTAGATCTTCAGAAGTTCACGTGCTTCATCATAGGAAGTCCAGCTCAAGGAACGGTTCTGATCATGGCCTGATATTCCATGTACCACGTGGAGGCAATCTGTCTCCAGACTTGCTGGCCACTGACGTAAATCAATGAGATGCCCTAGGCCTTCTAAGCATGCAAGGACTTCTGCTTCTTCTGCACTTGTGCATATAGGAACAAATTTCCATTCCGTGAGAATCACCTGGCCCTTCCAATCACGAATGGCTACACCTAAGCCGGCCCTCTTGGAAGATGGATCCCAACCAGCATCGACATTAGCCTTGAGACAACCTTCTGGAGGAGCTTTCCACATGGAGGAAGGTATCAAGCTTGCAGGTCCAGAGCTTCCTCTCCCCTGGATATTTTCCTTAGCATGAACTGTCGGGTTTTGGGCCGGTGCAGCGATGAAGGAGTCGTAATAATTTGCAATATAACACGCTGAAGCCACGATTGATGCTTTACCGTCACCATACACCACATTGTTACGATGATGCCAGACCCGCCATAGCAAGAAGATCATCCGATCTCTATCCGCACTTGATAAATTCCCAAGAAGGTTCAGGAACCACTCATGACCAGAGAACCTTAAATTTTCTTCCGCCGGCAGTGTCCACACTTTCCTAGTCTCGTCTCTCAGGGCTCGGGCCAGAGTACAGCGTAAAAGAGCGTGATGAGCACTCTCGTCCTCTTGGCCACAAATACTGCAGACAGGGTCAACTGTGGGTATTCTCCGGTGTAAGCCAAGGCGAACGGCAAGGGAATCTGTCGCCACCTTCCAAGCAAAAACCCGAAGCTTCTGGGGAACCTTAGCTTTCCAGACCAGGTTCCAAACACCTCTGTCACCGGAGGGTTCTGAGCTTGACTGACCCCTGCCCAGAGTGTCAATAGATGGCTGAAGACCCAATCTATATGTTGAACGGACACTGAAAATACCGTTGCTCTCCGGTTGCCACGCCACGAAGTCCTCACACCATCTAGCCGGAAGCTTGATTGAAAGGATAGCCTCGGCATCACGAGGAAAACAACATTCTCTCACCACAACTTCATCCCATTCTCTGGTTACTGGATTAATAAGCTCCGAGACCCAGCGTCTTCTAGTGTGGCCTTTCCTCCCTTCCACCTTCAAAGCATCAGGGCGAGGCAACCAATTATCACGGAATATTCGCACTTTTGTGCCAGATCCAATCCTCCAAACAATGCCCTTTTTAAGAAGTTCAAGTCCATGTAAAACGCCTTGCCAGGTCTGCGACTGGTTTTGTATGAATGCGGTGTCCAGAACATCCCCATAAGGGTAATATCTAGCTTTCAACAATCTGGCACACAAGCTTTCGGGGTGTTACAAAAGTCGCCAAGCCTGCCGAGCAAGTAAGGCTTGGTTGAATATCTTGAGGTCCCTAAAACCCATGCCACCCTGCGATTTTGGCCTGCAGAGCTTGTCCCAAGATGCCCAGTGCATTCGCCTTCTGTCATGTTCATCGCCCCACCAGAAATTGCGGATAATGTGTGACAGATCCTCAATAGACCCCGCAGGAAATTTGAACACCCCCATTGCATAGGTGGAGATAGATTGCAAGACTGATTTGATAAGGACTTCTTTTGCGCCAGACGACATGTACTTTTCCGACCAATCACTAGCATGTTTAGAGAACTTCTCCTTAGTAGGTTTAAACTTACCGCTCTTCATTCTACCCTCTGGAACCGGGAGTCCCAGGTATTTCTCCTCGAAACATGTAGTGTCATATTTGAGAATTTGCTTGAGCTGAGCTTGCGTCTCCAAAGAGCACTGATCACCATATAATACAGAGCACTTCCCTAGGCTCACAAGTTGTCCAGTACTCTGTTCATAATTATCCAGGATTGATTTTACAACAACAGCCTGATCAACCGATGCTTCAAAGAAGAGTAAGCTGTCATCCGCAAATAGCAAATGTGAGATCCCTGGTGCCCTTCTACATATATGCAGCTCACGCAGGTATTTAACTTCGATCGCCCTTCTGATGAGGCAAGACAAACCATCAGCAACAAATAGAAAAAGGTAAGGCGATAATGGATCACCTTGGCGAATACCACGGGATGGAGTGAAAGGATCCAACATGTTTCCGTTAAAGCGAATCGTGTAGCGTACGGTGGTCACACACGCCATAACCCACCGAATACATTGACTATGAAAGCCCATCTTCGCTAAAACCCTTTCAAGAAATCTCCAGTCCACCTGGTCATAAGCTTTGGCCATATCCAGTTTATACGCACAGAACTTCCTACGAGCAGCTGAGCCGGTTTGTATAGAGTGAATACATTCAAAAGCCATCAGAGAATTATCAGTAATGAGGCGTCCAGGAACAAAAGCACTTTGCATAGGAGATATGAGGTCCTGCAGCAAAGGTCGCATACGGTTGACCAAACACTTGGAGACCACCTTAAAGATGACATTGCATAAACTTATAGGCCGGAAATCCTTCAGATCTTGGGGATCATTCTTCTTCGGAATTAATACTATGGTTGTGTCGTTAACTTCATCTGGCATGATACCACTATCAAAGAAATCCTGGACTGCCCGAACTACCTCATCACGCAGTAACCCCCAATTTCGCTGCAAAAATCTGGCGGGAAAGCCATCTGGTCCCGGGGCTTTGAGAGGCCCAATTTGAAACAATGCATCACTAATCTCTTTCTCTGAGAACGGAGCGCATAAGCCCTTGTTCATCTCCTCATCAACACTTTGATGAATTAGGTCCGTTATTATACTGGGATTAATATGCTCGTCTCTGATGTATAAGCTCTGGAAGAAATCCTTTGCCATGTCCTCCATTTCAGTTTTATCCGAAGTCCAGGTGCCATCTTGTCGTTTCAGCTTGCCTATGCCATTCTTTTTCCTTCTCCAGGAAGCGCGACGATGAAAATACTTTGTGTTTCTATCACCTTCCCGCAGCCAAGCTATGCGAGAACGTTGCATCCACATGATTTCCTCCCTATAAAGGAGTTCGTCCATTTCTTTCAACAAAACAGATTTCCTAGCCCGCGTCATCCGTCAAGTGACTCAGGCTGTCCAGTTGCTGACGTTTCTTCTCCATCTCCCTTGGTACAGATTTAAAATGTTCCCTCTTCCACCCATACAAACTGGACTTAACTGCCTTAAGCGACGTGTGGATATCCCCCAAGTCCTTGCATGGCATGCGGCGAGACCAGGCTTCCTCAACAGCCGCCGGGAGTGAAGGTTCCCGCTCCCAGGCAATTTCATACCTCCTTATTGGAATGTCTGGTCGGTGAGGGACAGTATCAGCCGAAAGGAGGATCGGACAATGGTCAGAGCGAGACGACAGCAGATGGCGGAGTCTATGGTTTGGAAATTAGATAGTCGACCAGCCCGGGGTCGCCACCGCTCTGTCCAAGCGGACTTTGACATTACGGTCACCCCGTTGCTTGTTATCGAAGCTCCATGGGGTCCCAATAAACCCTAGATCATGTAGATCACAGTGCGATAGTACCTCACGGAAGTCCATCATCAATCTCTCAGCTCTTCGCGCTCGAGAGAATTGTTCCTCCTGCCACATTGCCTCGTTGAAATCCCCCATCATAAGCCAAGGAAGATCTGATTTGGATTTAAGTCTACGAAGAGTTGTCCACATTTTATGCCGATCACATGGCTTTGGCTCCCCATACACGAATGTCCCTCGCTATTCCTGCTCAAAGGGCCCCCCACTGACGTGTACGTCAATATGACGCTTACTGAACGATTGGAGTTCCACATTTATCTCCTCCGACCAGTACAGAACAATGCCACCTCCTTTCCCATCTCCCTTGACATGGAAACACTCCTTCATACCAATCCGAAAACGAAGATTTTCAACTTTCTCCCTACTCTGTCTGGTCTCACAGATGAAGACCAAACTAGGCCTATATGTCTGCACTAAGCAGACCAGCTCTTGAACAGTCTGTGGCGGCCCCACCCCACGACTGTTCCATCCTAATATCGTCATTGGGCCCGACGGTCCTCCTCGAGGGAGGCCGCCGATGTTGCCAAGTCGGTTTCTGGGTTTGTTCTACTTTGCTTTGTTCTTTCACGAGGATTTGTGTAACCTAGTGGCGGTGGTGGAATAGGTTCCAAACCTTCAGCCAAGCCCGGGGCAATGCTCCCAGTGTCGCCAGAGGTCGCGTCACCGAGCTGGAGTTTCCTCCTCGCTTTAGATTCATCATCATGGATATCCTCCTCCATAGGCCCAGGTTTTAGAGGGCTCTCAGCAGTATCTTTAATCTCCTCTTCATCATCTAATGATGCATCTTGGGATGATCTTTTCTTTGCTGCAGTGTTTGCCAGCTCTCGACCAGACCATCCACCGCGACTAGGAGCCCGCGGTTGGAAGCGACGGGGTTCAGTAGATATCATCGAGCTGCGACGCACAGCAATCATCCAATCACCGTACTGCAGGTCTTTTGCCTCCCAAACTCCAACACCACATTCTTCATGGTCATGTCCAAGTAAACCACAGCGTTTACAGAAATAAGGCAGCTTTTCATACTTCACTGCCAGTCTCTTCCTCCCTTCCCCCTGAACTGAGAGCGACACAAACCTCATCAATGGTTTTCTAACATCGATCATGACTCGAAGACGGACATAGTTTCCTTCAAAGAATAACTTGGGTGCCATCTGGACTTCCTTCGTCTTCCCCACCCGGCGGGCAAGGTCATCAACAACATCTTGCTTCCTGTACAATTCCGGGATCCCATGAATTTGCGCCCAGACGTATAACCCTCCAAATTTGATCTTCTCTGGGTCCTCTCTTCCATCATAATCTTCCACAAGCACTGCCCAGCCACGGAACGTCCACGGCCCCTGATGAACGACCTTCTTCCAATCTCCAAGACAATGCATCTGGAAAATAAACAAGTTTTCACCCGCCTCCCGGCAGATCGGATCCTTTGACAAGTTCCAAACAGCCTTCATCTTGCCAAACTGAGCATTTGCGCTAAACGATCTTGATGTGTGGACTTTGCCGATCGCCAGCCATCTAGCCTCTTTCTGGTATTCCTTCACGATCTCCTCGCCAATAACCACATCCTCCAGTTCGTCCTCACGGAGTTCTAGGTGCGCGAGTAGATCATCGATCTCTGATCCGGACGCAGCCGCCATATCCTTCGTTGCCATATCTTGACGAACCAAACCCTAAATCACCGGGCCTCGGGCCAGGGGAAACACGAGCGAGGGATGGATTGAATCACCCAGCCTCGGATAACAGATTAGATGGAACAGAAACACGAAAGGGAGGTGGAAACGAAACCGATCTCACGAGGTGAGAAAATCGCCCCGGAGCACAGAAACCCTAACGAGAGGGTCACCGAAATATGAAATGATTTTTACTGGAGATGGTAATTTGTAGGTTGCACTGCCTAAGAATTCAGCTTATGTCCAAGGCGAGGAGTTTGTCTATCGCCTAGTGCCTAAGCGTGCTTAAGCGTCGTCTAAGTGTCGCCTTTTCCAGCAATGCTGTTGACTGCCAAAACCCACCGGCGGGCAGCGGCCTTGTCAACACTGTAGAGCCGGGGGGAGCCTAGAGCTGCGGCTGGCTGAGACCCCTCCGAGCGACGGCCCGCAATGCTCTTCTGGTCACACGCGGCGTTGCGAAGTGCAAGGGCGTGCCACCTGACCTATACCTGGTCAGGAAGGTGATGATATTGCCTCGCTTAGTTTCCTGCAGGGCATACATGTAAACGTTAAATACGAGCCTCGATCGGCTCTCCGGTTATCCCGTGAATCGGCTCAAAGAGCCGATCCACCCGTGATCCGTACGGGGTGTACGAATACTTGGTGGTCCTGCTTGATCAAGATGAAGCTAATGAGATCTACGACGATTTAGGGTTTTCACCACATAATCGGATCATCCTACTCCAGGTTGGGCCAGATGGCCACGCACGGTGCTCGTAAGCCGATCCTAAACAAGGCCAAAAAACCAACATGAAGTTGATCCTAGGAACATCCCGTTTAGGACTTGCGAACGCCACCCTACGTGCCACAGGATCCTCCCCCTTTGTAAGGCCAAACTATTGCGAGATATTAAACTAATCCCTGTAGAACAAGGAGCAATCGTAACGGATCAGATCTACTAAATAAAGATCAAGCGGGGTGCCGCCCCACACCTGAGATAGGCGTGAGGACGGCTAGATATGCAAGGGTTGCACTACGTAAGCATGCTTAAACGAAGAACAATGCTAACCCTAACACATCTAATGATAACTACGTTGCTCGCCATCAAAAGCGCTTCGATACGAGCAACGCATGAACAACGTGGGGCTTGTGCTGCCTAGATCGCAAGATGCGATCTAGGCAGCATGTCGCTTACCCGATAGAAACCCTCGAGACGAAGGAGTTGGCGATGCGCCGAGATTGGTTTGTTTTTGGGGTTGAACGTGAGTTGTTGTTTATTCCATAAACCCTAGATACATATTTATAGTCCAGACGGACTTTCTAATGCGGGCGTGCACCAAACCGTGCACGAGTAAGATTCTACCTCTAAACTAAGATACGATCTAATATGTTACAGATACACGGGCAATTAAGCCCAAATTCTCCGTGCAAGGCCGCTTCATATATCTTCCATACGTAATCTTCCAAGCCCATCTTGATCGCGGCCCACCTCCTGATTTAGCCAAAATCTGGTGATAACACATGCCCCCCTGGTTTTGGTAATGATAATTTCAAAACCACTCTGTTTTTTTCCTCAGAGGGGTCGTGTCACGGCAGAGCGGAACTGTCGCAGCATGCCTCATCATGACGACTTGCCTTCCCAACTTCTCTGCACGATTTGACAGTTTTGGCACCATGTCCTCGAGAACTGCTCGGAAATTAAAAACCCCCACCCCCTTTTATTTAGCCGCATCGAACAGTTCTCCTCTTTACCCCTTTCGCAGTAGCACTCCAAAAAACCCTCCCCTGCAACCATGTCCTCTTCCTCTTCCTCTTCTTCTTCGTCGGACCTTTCCCACGTGTCCTCTCCCATCCGAGAGTCGACGCCCTCGTGGGGTACGCAAGCGGCGTACGACATCCTCGCCCCAACGAAGTGGGACAAAGAGGACCATGACTCCTCCGTCGGGTCCGAGGATGACAAATCCCACACCGACGGGGAGAGCGACCTCCGCTTCCTTGCCGACGAGGAAGTGGTGGAGGAGAGCGAAGACGACCGCCTCTCCTGGGCGGACTTCACCACCTCCGAGGAGGTGAAGGAGGAGGAAGAGGAGGAGGAGGATGAAGACAGCTCCTCCGACGAGCCGCCGGCCAAACGCCGCCACCTCTGGCCCGGGAACTTCAGTGACGTCGACAGTGACGACGACGCTGACGAAGAGGATGAAGACGACGAGGGTCCTATCGGCGGCCGCTGGAGCAGCGATGACGAACCGGCAGGGAGCAGCGCCGGCAGTGGCGACGACGACGACGAGGGCAGCAGCGGCCCCTAGATAGGGTCTTAGCATAGGGCTAGCGATGAGCGGACGGGGCAATGTATCCCCCTGGTATTTCCTTTTGAGAGCAATCAGCTCTTCTATGTAAGAAATCCGGCTTATCAATGAAGAAATTCCCCAACTCGATTTTGCCGATTCCCTTTATGATAATTTAGCCGATTGTCTTTCGTTCTGATTCTGCCGATTGCCAAACTGGACAATGCCCAACAAGCCGATGGCATCGCATCGGTCTCTCACGATAGATTTCGAGATAGATCCACCCAGACCCAAACTCCTTGCCAAACAAGGCCAAGCCCTAATCGCGCAAATCCGCAGATCTCTCAAGATGGCATGTTGAACTTAGCGGCAAAACTCCTGAAATAATGTCAAGTCTCCTTTAAATCATCCTCTCCGAATTCTGCCCGCTCAGCTCCGGCAGCTTCCTTCTACAACAATCACTGTCTTTTGAACGAGCCGTCACGAAGAGTGAGCCCACTTCGACAGAGTTGGTTAAACCTCGAGGGCGAGCTGCCCCCCGAGTCTCAGCCAAGGCGAGGATAAAGAATGGATCATCACCATTGAAATTTCGGGGCGGGCTCAACCTTGTCCAAGAGAGCTATCCTGCAGGGCCACCAGCCGATCACCTCCCTTCCGTCGAGGGTCCATACAGCCGATCCAGCAGGCTATGATAGTTTTGCAACATAAGCACCATCCTTCAGGTAACTTGTGGTGCAGAGTTTAGCCGATTCCAACGAAATCGGCTCCCGGAGCAGAGAACCTTCAAGGTGAGCTGCCCCCCGGGCCTTAGTCGGGTGAGAATAGCAGCGGGCTGATCACGTCAATCGTCCTTGGTTTCCAGCTCGCAACGCCGTATCAACCGATTCAACAAAATCGGCTCTTTAGAGTGAGGGAATTTCAGGGCGAGCCGCCCTCCCCCGAGCTTCTTCAGTCCAAACCTTGCGCCTTGCTGATCAGATCAGCTCGTCATCTTTGGCAGGCTGAAGCAACTTCCGGTGAGAACGTCTTCGCATTTCTGACGCCCTCCAGATTCTGGGCGCAATATCTCCGTATCGACCATGATAAGCATCGGCTATTCTTGAAAATTTTCGAATTTTTTCGGCCGACTTGTGTATCGGCCCCCATACTCCAATATCCATCACCAGAAGATGAGATGCTTCCGTTGCATATCCTCGTATTTTATCTATCTAGGTGCCCCCCGAGCCGATGCTGTCAAGAGAATTGATGGTATCGGCTCTGTTGGATAACATGTTGAACCCAGGCAGAATGGTGGGTGAGGATAATTTTGGCCGATTGCTGGAATCGGCCTCCACGTTGCTTGCTCGTTGAAGGTTTCGTAAGTTCCCTTCATAATTTTTTTTTTTTGGGGCCGATCACAAGGATCAGCCTCTCCTGATTTGCTCATTGGTTTGATCTTGCTACTTGGTCAGGCTGGATGAAACCAACCCAACCTCCGACTTGATGCGCCCGCCGTCGTCCACCTTGTGTGCTCCGTAGAGTCGTGGAGCGCTACGCTCCGTCGGCAAGACGAGTACCATGTTTGTGCCAGCCGATGTCTCATCATCGGCTTTCCTCTCGTTTAGGGCGCCACTCCATTTTCCGTGGACGACCCTCTTCATCCAGGGTTCGCTGAACCTTTGCAGCCGGATCGGGCCGTGCCTTTCTTAGCGTATGCGGGTACAACCTTTCGGCTTCCTCCAGGCCGCGCAATCGCTGAACCCCGCGCTTCGGGAACGGCTGAGTCCGTCGGGGCACCACCTTGGCCGGTGGTACCTGTCTTCTTCCACTTCTCCCTCGTCTTCTGAATCTTCAAGATCTGCCCAACGAGGTGACTCAGCGCATTTGCTTTGTGGTGGGAGAGGCCCTAAGCGCTCGAACACAGACACGTTGGCTGCCTCCTTCTTTTTCTGATTGCATTCTGGCAATTGCCGATTGTGGGCAATCGGCTCATTCCCGAATCCCAGCAGAGTGTCGAAGAAGGGGCAGTCCCAATGCCCGGCGTTGTCGTCTTGCTCCCTTGATGCTTCCGTGGCATAGCGCTCATGCTCCTCCTCATCGTGATCCTGCCGACGATATCTTCTGGCTTCTCTAGCCAAACGATCTTCTCTATCACTGTAATAGGGTCGCCGGCGTTGACCATAGTGATTAACATATTTGTTGAGGAGGTGATCAGAGAGGGGTCGCTGATATCTTATATTCTTCACCTCTCCCTCGTGACATAGCGCTTGCCATCATGACGGAGCCGATCGCATGGAGCGGCCTCATCCGTATCCTTGCCGTGAGAGCAGCTGCCCTCATCTCCATCTTTGCCGGAGTGGTTTCCAGGCCCTACCATGTTGATGCCGAACGAGGGGCCTGGCCGGCAACCTTCAGTGGTAGGTGATTCCTACCATGTTAACGGCGGGGAAGGGTTGGGTGTCGACCTTCATGGCGTACCTGGTTGAAAATTAGCCGCCCCTTCTCTATCGCCGCTTGGATGTGCCGACGCCACACCCGGCAGTCGTTGGTGGCATGGGAAAGCGAGTTGTGGAATTTGCGATACGGCTTTCCGTTTAGCTCTTTCGCCGTGGGGAACTTGAGACCTTCAGAACCGTCAACTCGTTTCTCCTTAAGCAGGAGGTCGAAGATTTGTTCAGTCTTGGTCACGTCAAAATCAAATCCCCCGGGCGGCCCCGGTGGCTTTACCCATTTGCAGGCCACGAGGGTTCCTCCCCGAGTCCACTCAGCCCATCGCTATCTCTTGGCCTCCCGCAGGCACTTCATCCTCCTCCGTATCGACCATGACTACTGCACGCTTGAACTTGTCTTGGTACAGGTCGGGATGGCGCTGTTCATATGCCGATAGTTTCTGAACCATGTGCGCCAGTGAGGGATAATCTGCTTGGGAGGCCATGTCCTTGAGCTGTGTTGCAAGGCCTGCTACTGCCAACTCGACTGCTTCCTTTTCAGCTTATACGAACCGAATAACATCGGTTCCTAAGATTCCCGAAGCGCTGGATGTATTCTGTCACCGTTTCCCGCGCTTCGACGTAGTTGTGCTAGATCGGCAATGCCGGACTCGGAAGCTTCGAATGGTATTGCATATGGAACTGTTCTTCCAATTGCTTCCAAGACTGGATGGAGTTCGCTGGTAGAGAGGTGTACCATCCAAAATCCGATCCCGTGAGGGACTGTGAAAAGAGCCTCACGCGTAGCTGATCCGACACTGAAGCCGGTCCTAGTTGAGCCAAATATCGGCTGACGTGCTCGATGGAGCTGGATTGATCTGATCCACTGAATTTGGAGAAGTCGTGGAGCCGATATTTTGGTGGCAGCGGGATCATCTCGTAATCGTCGTGGTACGGCTTGGAATAGCCGACCGCCCTTCTTTTCGGCATCATGCCGAACCGGTCTCTCGCATGGTACCGATCCGATCCGCCGTGCTGGCCGTAGGAGTTGCACTCGAAGATTCGCCGGGGTGGCGTACTTGGCCTCGCCACATTTGCTTTTCCAGCTCCGAGCCGCCTGCAGGAGCCGGGCTCGGGAGTTTCGTCGGTGTGGCGTATTTAGTTAGCCACGTCCGCTCCGTCGCCGACGTTCCTCCCGTCTTCGCCGGAGTCCCCGATGTTGTGGCCTGGTTAGTGAGTGCCCAGCCACCACAATCCGGCACATACATGCATGCGTACCCATGAGGGATCTCCTTAGGCGCCTCCATTAAGAACTGGTAGTCACCGGGGTCGCCACCACCTCAGTAAACGAGGAATGCCGGTGTAGTCGGCACTTCAGCAGGTGCCGCCAACGCAAATGGCAGCGGTGGACGGGACCGGAATGGCAACTCTCCTTGATGCGTCCCGAGAGCTGGTCCCGACGGCGAGTACCGGTGGCTCATGATCTCTCGGATCACGCGCAGGCGACACGCTCCAAGACGTTAACCAAGTTCTCGGAGTGGCGGTGTAGCGAGTGAGCCACCAGGTAGTTGATCTCTTGCCGCGACCCTCGGTGCGTTCCTCCGACGGGGAAGAAAGGTCTACCCCATCGAGTGCACCTTCCGGTGAGAACCCCTTCCATCCGATGCCACCGTAACGGGTTCTCTCGAAAAGAGCCGATGAGGTCGGCTTCGAGGGTAGCCTTGATCTCGTTGTATTGCTTCTTGAGGTCGTCGAGCGGATCCTCGTAGGTGACCGGCGTGCCGTCCGCCATCTCGGATGTAGATGGCGATGTGGTTGATGTAGACGATTGTCCCACCGGGCGTGCCGAATGTGTTGACTCGCCAAAACCCACCGGCGGGCAGCGGCCTTGTCAACACCGTAGAGCCGGGGGAGCCTAGAGCTGCGGCTGGCCGAGACCCCTCCGAGCGACGGCCCGCAATGCTCTTCTCGGTCACACGCGGCGCTGCGAAGTGCAAGGGCGTGCCACCCGACCTATACCTGGTCGGGAAGGTGATGATATTGCCTCGCTTAGTTTCCCGCAGGGCATACATGTAAACGTTAAATACGAGCCTCGATCGGCTCTCAGGTTATCCTGTGAATCGGCTCAAAGAGCCGATCCACCCGTGATCCGTACGGGGTGTACGAATACTTGGTGGTCCTGCTTGATCAAGATGAAGCTAATGAGATCTACGACGATTTAGGGTTTTCACCACATAATCGGATCATCCTACTCCAGAGTTGGGCCGGATGGCCACGCACGGTGCTCGTAAGCCGATCCTAAACAAGGCCAAAAAACCAACATGAAGTTGATCCTAGGAACATCCCGTTTAGGACTTGCGAACGCCACCCTACGTGCCACGAGATCCTCCCCCTTTGTAAGGCCAAACTATTGCAGTATATTAAACTAATCCCCGTAGAACAAGGAGCAATCGTAACGGATCAGATCTACTAAATAAAGATCAAGCGGGTGCCGCCCCCACACCTGAGATAGGCGTGAGGACGGCTAGATATGCAAGGGTTGCACTACGTAAGCATGCTTAAACGAAGAACAATGCTAACCCTAACACATCTAATGATAACTACGTTGCTCGCCATCAAAAGCGCTTCAAGTACGAGCAACGCATGAACAACGTGGGCTTGTGCTGCCTAGATCGCAAGATGCGATCTAGGCAGCATGTCGCTTACCCGATAGAAACCCTCGAGACGAAGGAGTTGGCGATGCGCCGAGATTGGTTTGTTTTTGGGGTTGAACGTGAGTTGTTGTTTATTCCATAAACCCTAGATACATATTTATAGTCCAGCGGACTTTCTAATGCGGGCGTGCACCAAACCGTGCACGAGTAAGATTCTACCTCTAAACTAAGATACGATCTAATATGTTACAGATACACGGGCAATTAAGCCCAAATTCTCCGTGCAAGGCCGCTTCATATATCTTCCATACGTAATCTTCCAAGCCCATCTTGATCGCGGCCCACCTCCTGATTTAGCCAAAATCTGGTGATAACAAATGCATGCAATAGATGTCTTTGATTTTATACCTCATGAATGAATCTCGGTATCTTTTCACGAAAATCAAGTGTTATTTAGGTGATGCTTCAGTTTAGGCACAACCGTACAAATTTGGGCGCAGCCGTTGGACCGACTCTGGTTTGGTGCTATTTTTGGTTCAAGTAACCTTTCTACTCAAATATGTAATCCAGTTGTTTGTTAATTATATCTTTGGGCAATGGAAGCATATCATGCTGTAGATATCCTTTGTTTTATTTACTCATGACTGAACCTGGGTATATGTCCTTGATTTTATTCGCTCATGACTGAACCTGGGTATATGTCCTTGATTTTATGAGAAAATTCCTTATATAACACTCCCTAAAATGAGGTTCCTTATTTGACACTGGCCGAAACATTCTTTCCTATGACACTTTGTGCAATTTGTTTTGCCTTATATGACACCGTTGTTGGTTCCGTCACGTTGTTCAGTTAGCTTTTTCACGAATGGACCAAAGTACCCCACGGCGGCTCTGCTTGTATCACCACTACTATTAAAAGGGAGAGTGTGGGGTGATTCAACGAATCACGTCCATACATTGTCCATCTAAGGATTACAGACAGAGAGGACAATCCAAGGCGGACTAAGGCGAACTGTTCGATCGAAAACATGTCATCCCGCTCCCGTGAATTGATCGTCCTAATTATAAAAATAGGCATACAAAAGGGTAACCGCAGCCGTGCGTCCACGACACGTCGATGCCTCCGGCGCGGTCACGAGTCACGACCGTCATGTCGCCCGCCGTGCTTGATCCTGCCAGCCGCCCGCCGCGCTTGACCCTGCAAGCCGACTTGCGCACGGCCGCCTGATCTGCACCGCCGGGCACCGACCGCCGACCGCCGTCGCGTCCGCTGCACCGCCGTCCAACCGTCCATCCGCAAATCAACGAGATGACAGCCGCCCAGGGCGGAGCCAACCCTACATCCCTGCACGCTTCTTTTGAAGTTTGAAGTCTGCAAAATCAATCAAGGTTTGATTTCAGAATTGCACAACGCTACCCTCTATTTTCTTTGTATCCCTCTATAGCAAGAAAAGGACACTCTGACACTTCGACAACTCGACCCGGTGAACTTGAAGAAGACCTTATGTGATACTCCAACTACTGGACAACTCGAATTCACCCAACAATAGTACAGAGAGTCATGTGTGCTAAACTCCCGACATATGGCTGACATGTTTTTGTATTGCAAATTTATATATGGAATGCTGTTTTTGTCTGCAATGTAATTGTAAGACTGGCAAAGCGGAGCATCTCTGATGACTATAGCTGATTCGTCACAAATATTAGAGGACCTTATGATTT
Source organism: Lolium rigidum (assembly GCF_022539505.1). Classification (NCBI taxonomy): domain Eukaryota; kingdom Viridiplantae; phylum Streptophyta; class Magnoliopsida; order Poales; family Poaceae; genus Lolium; species Lolium rigidum. The sequence goes on along the minus strand of NC_061511.1, from coordinate 196,902,540 downwards.
TTTTCACAAAGAGGTAGTCTATGTAGATCCTAAAGAGGTCAAAAGTAGAGGAATACGGAATAGTATGCAAATAAGAAGGACGAGATTAGAAAGCTCCTCCGCCAATCACAGGAGCTTAAAAAGCAATCAGCAGCCCTGTGAATGACGAAAACATGCACCCTGCAGAAGGTCATATGTTCCAAACTGACAACATATGTGTGCCATGTTTTCATAATACAGATTATGATGAAAAACTGAACTTGGTGTTGCAAAATAAATAGGTATGCCTCCAGTTGTTCAGCAAATAGATGCATCACAGATTTCACAATTCGATTCTTCACAATTAGATGAGTCCAGAGCGTTGCACATTAATAACTTGTCGCAAACCAAATTGGTTGAAGCAGTTTCACTCAACCCATTATCGGGTAAGATAATTTGTTATTTCATTTTTTCACTCACCCAATGATCTCTTTGCCAATGTTTGCGATCCGTTCAAGTGTTGAGGCTTGTTTGGGATGCAATAATGCGACTATCCATCAAACGGATGCAACTTCTTCACAACCTGCTGAATTTCGTCCTCGATTGTCTATCGACAAAAAGCTGAGTATCTACAGTGGCAACGTATAGCCCGCCAACAGAAGAAGGCTGCAACTCGAAGTATGTAAATGGTGTGCAGATGTGTCAAGCTTCTACAGTTTGCGGAGTTCACAACGTACCCCATTGAGTAACGTAACTAACACACATACAAATGGTACATAAACTTAATTTGAGCCAATTTTGTAGTAATGGTATATGGCTTATCTGTTTTGCTGTGATGGCAGGGATGTGTTCATATGAATGAACCGTAAGAATTGGTCACCAAACGCAAGAAATTAGTCAAGAATGCAAAGGACAGAGTGGCATAATTGGTATGCCCGTGAGTATTCTGCTTATCTCTAGCATTACTACCCTACAGAGCTGTGCTCTAATTAAGTTCCAACTGTTCAATATCACCTGATTTCAGCTGGGTACATAGGCCTCTCAATGTCTCTAACAAGAATAATATAGATCCCTTTGTGGTAATAAGACTTCTTGTTTCCAATTTGTCTATGTTTTTTTGTTTTTTTTATCCTCACCGACGGCGCACTAGAATTGTGCTCCAGTGTACTACTTTAAAACACACTAGCAGAAATGGGCGCAGCGGCACGCCGCGCCAACATCACACTTGAATTGATAAAAATAACGTATATTTCGTTATTTAAACAATTGGTTTCAAGGTGGTTGATTTTTTTTTGATACATCATACATTGAAATTATGTGCATAAAAAGTTGATTCTAAGCATCAAGTAAATAAGCAAGCATTAAAAAGACACAAAAATTAAATCTGATAGTGATAACCGGTACTGCAGAGAAATGAATGAACATATCCCTGGAATAGATTGAATTACTGTAATTACTACCTCGATTCCTATTTAATTGACGCCGGCCATCACATACGTATATGCTTGGGTAGGCATCACTGTGCATCGATTAAAGCGGTACGGAGGGAGTAGTTGCCAATCTCTAAAACTGAGGGGAATTCGACCACGTAGCCTTCTTGAATGCTCATAGCCTCATACTTGGCATGTACAGAAACAATAAATATACTATGAAAATTTAGATTGTGTGTGAATGAGAAAACTCTAAGAACTGAGTAAGCAGTAAAGAAAAAGATTCCGATACAGACAATTTCAAGGAAAGGACATCAAAGTGGTAAAGAAAAAATTGATCTAGGCATATGATAAACATTTAAAAAGTATAAAGGAACAATTGTTCTGGGATGGCAGAAATCTTTTCTGCAGCAACAAAAACATTTGAGAAATAACATAATATATTATACCTGGAAAGAACCAAAAGAAGTACGCGGAGAGAACTGGAGCGTTCTTACCTGTACCTGGAGCAAAACTAACACCCATGTTTTATATGGAGAATAGCAGTGGTCGTGTATGTACGTTGAAATATTTCGTGTTGCTATTGACCTTTGGCAACAGTATTCTGGCAAGTATTCCATACCAGTGCACATATGCATGTTAGGCCGCAACCATCAACATGTTAGCGCAGGTATTCTGCCGAGTGTTGCCAGGACTATAAGGTAATGGCTAGCTTTGTTTTCCTTGAAGTAGTTCCATGGTGAGAAAGTGTATATTTGATTGTAGTGTCACTGTTGGGTCTGCTCTTTGCGTCAAGGTGGAGAATCTAAACGTCAATCCAAATATATTACCTAGTGCTAGTAACATACGGGTACAACTACAAATGTAACCGAAATTTTTCTTTTTTGCCCTAGTTAAGAAATTTATAATTTATCTAACACAATTGGTGTCTGATTGGTAACAATATTGACTTTTCTGTGGGCTCTAGAAATTGTGGACCATACCGCCAACCGATATCAGTATCACTGAAGCATACAAGTACCTTTTGCTGATACTTATAAGAATAACTACATGTTAGCAATAGCTTAGAAGAGACATTCTTCAATAGTTGGATAGAGGAGGTAGTATGTGCATATAATATTTTGTAATCATATTTAGAGGCAACCTCAGATAAGACAATGTTTGCATATGCATTAACACAGAGAAAGCAAATGGCTGATTGATTTCCATACAAAAGAGAAGCAACCTCAAATACCTGGAATAAGTTGTAGAAACGACTTGTAAGGATGGACCACTCCGTAGAATCTGCATATAAACAAAAAGTCGATCACTCAGACTTCAATTAAACTTTCAGAGATAACTGAATAAATGTAAGTACATTCCATTTTGCGCCGACAAACCAAAGACACTGTAATGACAAATAAATATAGAACTTATGAGAACAACCTAGATGCACATATGAATCATCTGAACAATAGACCAAAAAATCCAAATACAACAGTAGATAGATGAAAATATTCTGAAAGAAAGGAGAGATACCTTCTAAAACCTTTTTTACTTAGTTAGGTTGTTGAGACATTACAGCAACCACCTTTGGAAATAAGCTGAAGTAGATATTCAAGCACATGTAATATGTTCTGGAGCTGCTCAATAAAAAAATAAACTATTGGTCCCTCTTTACTGCATAGTTGCATTGACCATTCAAAGTTTTTTTTTCTAGTGAGGATTCGGTGTTGCCACGAAACCAAATGGAATAAGTTGTTGTCTCTACCTCCACCCGATGGAAACCACCTGCTTCATATTTTCAAATAAAGGGGGCAACTATAGTTCTATTGAACTCGAGAGATCATTAACAAGGTGTTTTCTCATCCATCCAAGCCCATCCCTATCTGCTACGGAAACCCTTCCATTGTGTTATCACAAAATCAACTAATCAAGCACACCAAAACAATGAAAAAATACAACGACAGTTAAAAAATTGAAGGGCATTGTGTATTGGATTATGATACACTACATATTCCACTCCGATAAATTTGGTCAATAATAGTTGTATACTCCGGAAGGACCAACTAAAGATCAATTCTAAGATGTATTATCAGTTTCGATTCCATAAAGGAAGCCATAATGATTGATATTCATTAATTCGTGCACAACCTAGGCAGCACCAAAACAGATCAAAACTACTCGGACTTGTAGAGTTTTCAATAATGTGCAATCCCTAATGGAATACTTGGAAACCAAACTAAATGGATCCTTGCTCATTTATCTATATATGATAGAAAAAAAACAGGAACATATGAACAGGTGGTTACTAACAAGTAACAACTAAAATTTGTGAAAAGGCAGTTATTACTCTGCATCTCTCAAAGCTGTCAAGAAAATATAGCCATGGATATGTAAATTTTGGATTCCAGTTGAAAAGAAAACATGAACATACTGGTAGCAGAATCAGTTTGAGGGTCCATATGAGCTACAATATTTTATTTGGAGGGTAAAAAGTACGAAAATAGCCACCAGATACTCCAGAAAATTGATGTAATAATTTTCATATGAAATGGGACAATCAACATATTTCGAGTGTTACTATTAATTGAACTTGTAGCCGTGAGATCTGAATAAAGATAATTTCAGCCATGTCTAGGCAAACTGTGTTGAAAGAATGAGAGTTCCCCTCAATTGTGAGTTCGTTTTACATTATACACCACTAATATTTAAAAAAAAATCGACGCTGCAACATGTCTCTTGTGTTCAGCCTATCCAAAAGTAAAGTCAAGAAAAACAACACGGTTGAGTTGAGTACATGACTTCATAACTAATGAAAATTTGCATGGATAGTATAATATTCAGTGTGAACTTTATATATCCCTTGGAGATGCTAAAACCTGGAATTCTCCAAGACCAGGTATCATTCTCATCAGCGAGAGTGCCCTCTCAATGGGGAAGATGAAAACTATCGCCTAGTTACTACAGGATAGAAAAGCTTTGCTAGTCCAGAAAGGACAGGATATGATGCAACTTTTTCCCGCACCCGCAATAATTTGTTTGATCCCAAATATCAAGATATAAAAGTAGATTGGACAGAAAGTGCAACTCTGAATGAATAGAAAACTTGATTAATCTGGTACCAATGCCTAAAATAAGGGCGAGAAGTGCAGATTTTCTAATGTTCTTTTACGGCCATGCCATTCATCAATAAGATTTCAGTGAAGTACAATATGCAAGAAAATCAATAAACCTAAATACGAAAAGCATGTGAAAATCAATATCTGGCCATACAAATGTCCGCAAAATTCACAGAAAGAACACAAAAAGGAAAAACATGTGAAAAAACAAAAGTTCGACATCTGCGATCGAGCTCACATGGCGTCGCAACCGTCTCCATCCTCGTCGATCGCTCCGCTCTCGTCACCTCCGAGGCCGTGGTTGACGTGGTGGCCTTCACCGTCGCTGCACCTGCTGTTGGATGAGGGAGAGGAGACCAGAGAGATCGCTCTTAGGATATATAGTACATATTCCTGAAAGAAAAATAGAATAGAAGACCCTATATAACATTACAGACCCAGACCAACCACCTAGCCCACCTTCTCAGACAGTAGCATGATCTCAAGCACCCCCATGTGGATCGTCTTCTTAGCTAGGCAGTAAATTAGCATGCGCTTGCAGTATCTTATCATAGGGCAAGTCATTAGTGAACTTCTATCACAACCTTTTTTGTTCTGAAGTCTGATTTGAACATAGTACTTATGTACACACCAAATCTGAATGTAACTAAATAGCTGCAATATCAGAAATACGATGATTCTCCCAATTTTTACATCCAAGATACAGTAAAGAAAAAAAAAACAGTGCCTCATTAGCAATCCCTATAGTGAAAGGAAAAAAGTGTCAATCCAAAGAAAGTTGAAGAGGTTTGAAGGCACTGAAGTACTAAACCTGATCACTTGGTTGGCAAGTGGTCTCAACCACGGATCTGCATTGTAGTATCTGCATGTAAAGCATCTCTCAGCCAAGCTCTTTCAAAAAATAATATAGAACATGATAAGCAATCACAATGTACATAAGTGTGTGGTCAAAGGGTGTACAATAGTTAGTATGTATTCTTCATTTATTGTCACCACAGATTTGATGCATATGATGCTCGATGTTTTACAGTCCCAATAAGATTTTGACAGATTTTTATAGTTAAGAAGAGAAGATGAAGATTCAGTCAGCAAACAATAGAGAAAATGACATTTGTGGTAGATCCTACTTTTTTCCCCGCGACTTATACATGAATACAAATTATCGAAGTAAGCAACACAAATTATCCATTGCACACTTCAAATACGCAGGTGTACAAAATTATCAACTGCACACTTTAAATACATATATATACATTAATTGGTATGTTGAAAAATAAAGTACTATACATAATAATGTAGAAAGGGAATCGATTTACCTCAGTTTAATCAATCTGTGCAAACATTATAAAGAAACATTTAAAGGTCATGTGCTCCGCTGTTGCTAGACATGACATTGCAGCTGATCGGTGGCACTTCAGACTTCACCATGTGGAAGCGGCACAGAGTCACCGGACGAAGGTTTCGTCGGATGTCAATGCAGAGAAAATTACCCTGGCCAAAGAAATGAAAGCCTTGCTTCAGGAAGGGAAATATTTTGTTATCAATCACATTGGAAGAAAGCAAAATACACAGTTATTAGCTAGGTGATGTTGACCGTACCGAACCGTGCACATCTCACCTGTTTGGCTATGTTCAGGGCAGCAGTAGTAGCTACTCCATGCAGGAATCCAATTAACTCTTTGAAGAGGTTATAGTGTCCTAAATCCATTGATTCAGGAGGAGGAAGGGGGCAGGTGGAGGGGCGCCGTCGCAATGGTGTCTGGGGATGCCGAAGGACATGCAAGAATCCAATTAACTCTGTGAGCAGGTTGTAGTGGCCTGAATCCATTGATTTAGGAGGAGGAAGGGGGCAAGTGGAGGGGCGCCGTCACCATGGTGGCCGGGGATGCCGGCGACCAAGCCCAGGGCGTGCCTAGGATTTCGCGAGCGCGCGCGTAGGGGCGCTGCCGAGCTCCACGGTGGTGTGGAAACGGGGGAAGAGGAGGCGACAGCGCCGAACCTGGCCAGAGAAGGGGAGGAGGGCGGCGGCCCTGGGGCAAGGATGCCGCTGGGAGTAATGGGGAGGAGCTCATGGCTGAGGAGATAATGGGGAGAGAGGAGCTCGAGGGAGCGGTCAAAGCGGTTCAAAAAAAAATGCTATGTCCACCTAGACCGGAAAGAAGCACATCATGCTCACGCAACAAAGAAAAGTGACAACCAAACATCTAAGAGGCACCGAAAGTGTACACAAGAAAATCAAAAGGGCAATTAACTACAAGAGAGCAGACGTGTCAAATCAGTGTTAATCCGGAAAAAAACTCAAAATTAGGAGAAAAAAGATGTTTGTTGCCATTTAATATAGTAGTTATAGGAGCTATCAAGAACGAGCAAGTCAAAAAAATTATTATTAATCTGTTTCATGCATCAAAGCAAAAACAATCAACTTGGAGCCCATTTCCTTTCAGATGGAACTTCTGAATGATTATGGTTGTATAGCTTACTGGCTATTGGATTAGCTGTTGCCCGAGAAATTCAGATGTTGAAAGTTAACATTCACAAGCACAAACTGAACAAAACAGGTATTGACAGGGATGCGTGTACATTTTTTTATAAAACTAATCTTGTGCATTTTTTATTTTGTGAAACAATGGCTGTTGAAGAAACTTGCACTTTTGCAATCACGATGGTTTCAGTTGATAAAATTTTGTAGGCTGATCGTTTGTACAGAGATATATACGAAATACTCCTTGCTGAAAGGAAGGGGGAACAATTAATTAATGCATTAATTTTACTAGGAATTTGTTATGGTGCTGCTAGAGGGATGGCGCGAGAGGGCCGGTCGGGGGCCTTGCCCACGGCCGATGGCAAGAGGGAAGGGATTTCCTTCTTAATTCTTGCTTCCTTAGATTGATACGTCTCCTCTCCATATATAGAGAGGTTTACTTGACCCCTAAGCAAGCGACCCTTAACCCTAAGACTAACGGGCTATACCGCCAGCCCAAGCCCATTACGTACTCTAACACTACACCCCACCTCTCGTCCTCGAGCTGCAACCTAAACAAACCATGACTCGACGCAACACAAACCTAACACCTAAAAAACAAGTCTTTTACATCTCGGCTTGTTTCTCTCAACCTGAAATGGACTGGGACGCTTTATTGTTGACCCCTGAACATAAAGTGGACACCATCCGCCCGTCGAACGTGCACCTGTACAGCCACCTGGATCCCATGGAAACCAGCGGGACAAAAGGAGCCCACGCGGCGGCCGGCGGCGAAATGCAGTGGTGCTACGCGGTTCGCTCCTGTCGGTGACACCACGCCTTCTCCCCGCCGGATGACTGTCGATGGCGCAGACTTTGAGGTCGCTGCCCGCGGGAAAAACAACATGTCTGCCGCCCGTGGGGGAAACCACACGCCCAAGATCCCCGACGCAGCGGACGAGATCGAGGTCCGTTGCGCAACGAAGCGCAACTTGGAGGAGCTGCAGATCACGCATCTCTGCACACGCCGACGCACTAGGAGGCCGCACGCAGCAGCCTGCAGCCTCACCGCCGCCGACACGTGGCGGATAGCGATCCAAGCCGGTAGCGGTGACGGCGGCGGAGGGAAACGGACCTGGTGGAAGGGCATCCCGGGCAGTGTCGATGTAGAGCCCGGGGCCAAGGTCGCTCCCACACTGCCGAAAGGCAGGGACGGCGATGGTGGCGGCAGCAGCCACTGCTGCGGTGTTGGTGGCGACGGCAGCAGCTGCTGCTGTTGCAGCTGCCCACCGAACGGCAGGGACAGCGTCGGTGAGGACAGCAGCAGCTGCGGCGGCGTTGGAGGTGAAGTCAGCGCGGAGGCGGTGGAGTGTCTTTTGGACACCCTCATGACCCGCGGAATGCGCCAAGAGCAGTTGTTCGGCTTCGACTTCACGGTGGAGTACCGTCCTGGGCGCCTCAACACGGTGGCCGACGCCTTGTCCCGCCGCGACGCCGATCCAGACACTGCCGAGGGCGCCTCGGAGGGGCGCCTGCTATGCATCCGTTCGGGGCCCTCCTAGCTCAGCAGGTCGCCAAGCACTACTATGACGGTCGTCACCGTGAGGTGGAGTACGCGGTGGGTGACTGGGTGTGGTTACGTCTGTTACACCGCTCTCACCAGTCCCTCGACCCGCGAGCAAAGCGCAAGCTTGGTCCGCGCTATGCGGGGCCCTTCGTCATCTTGGAGCGGATTGGGACCTTGGCGTACCGCCTTCAGTTGCCTGATGGGGCACGCATTCACGACGTCTTCCATGTGGGGCTGCTGAAGCCCTACCGCGGCGAGCCGCCGGTCGCCACTCCACCACTTCTGCCAACGGCAGAGGGTCGTCTGCTTCCCATCCCGGTCAAGGTGCTGCGCGCCGACGTGGAGCTCCAGGCCCCGCAGGACCTCCAGACGGCGATGCACTACGCGCGCGCTTATGAGCGTCGTGCCCAGGCGGTTCAGCAGGCACCCCTGTCCCGCGGCGCCCGTGCCGCTCGGCCTCCTCCTACGGCCGCGGCTGCCACCCGCCCCGCCCCACCGGGACCGACCGGCCCCGCCCCCGCGGCTGCTCGCACGTTCCGCCGCCTCACCCCGGCAGAGCAGCTCGAACGCCGCCGCCTTGGGCTCTGCTTCAACTGTGATGATCCCTACACGCCCGGCCACGTGTTCCCGCGCCTCTTCAACCTGGAGACCGTCGACGTGGAGGAGGGCGACCCGACGACCGGTACGGTGGCCACCACGCCCGAGCCGGCCGAGCCGACCGCCGCGGCCGCCACGGCCTTCGTCGTCTCTCTCCACGCACTCGCCGGCATCCGCCACGAGCGGACGATGCTGCTACCGGTCACGATCCATGGCGAGACCCAGGTGGCGCTGCTGGACACGGGCTCCACGCACAACTTTCTCCCCACCGCCTCGCGCTACAGCCGATAGGCGGGGATCACCTCCGCGTGACCGTGGCCAATGGTGACTGTCTTCACTGCCATGGGGTGGTCCAGCACGTACCCCTCACCATTGGCGCCGAGCACTTCGTCATCACGTGCGCCGGCATCGACTTAGGCTGCTTCGACTTCATCCTTGGCGTCGACTTTCTGCGGACGCTCGGTCCCATCCTTTGGGACTTCGACGCCCTGATGATGACCTTCTGGCGCCAGGGTCGCCACATTCGCTGGGAGGGTCTCGGGGGCGCCGCCCCCGCACCGCACCTTCAGCTCGTCTTCGGGGCCGACGACGCTGAGCACCCCCTCCTAACGCACCTCCTGCAGCAGCACGACGACATCTTCGAGGAGCCGCAGGCCCTGCCGCCCCCACGCGCGTGTGACCACCGTATCCACCTGCTCCCAGGGTCGGCGCCAAGTGGCGGTGCGCCCATACCGCTACCCACAGCTGCAGAAGGACAAGCTGGAGCGCCAGTGCGCGCTCATGCTGGCGGCGGGCATCATTTGGATCTCCACATCCCCGTTCTCCGCGCCGGTGCTATTGGTGCGCAAGTCGGATGGCACGTGGCGCTTCTGCATCGACTACCGCGCCCTCAACGCCCTGACGCTCAAGGACAAGTTCCCGATCCCGGTGGTTGACGAACTGTTCGACGAGCTCCACGGGGCGCGATTCTTCACCAAGCTCGACCTCCGATCAGGCAATCATCAGGTGCGCATGCACCCGGAGGACATCGCCAAGACGGCATTCCGGACGCATCATGGCCACTTCGAGTTCGTGGTGATGCCCTTCGGCAATGCGCCCACGACCTTCCAGGCCCTGATGAACGACGTACTCCGCCCATACTTACGCCGTTTTGTGCTGGGTTTTTTCGATGATATTTTGATCTACAGTGCATCATGGGCGGAGCACCTGCAGCATATCGCCATCGTCTTCAACGAGCTTCGAGCGCATCGACTTCACCTTAAGCGCTCGAAGTGCTCGTTTGCGACGACCTCTGTGGCCTACCTCGGTCACGTCATCTCCGCCGACGGGGTAGCGATGGATGCGGACAAGGTGGCGGCCGTCGCCGCCTAGCCAACGCCGCACTCCCCACGCGCCCTACGCGGGTTCCTGGGCCTCGCTGGATACTACCGGAAGTTCATCCGGGAGTTTGGCCTCATCGCCTCGCCACTCACGTGCCTGTTGCGGCACGATGCCTTCGCTTGGGACGACGAGGCTACCGCTGCCTTCGAGGCCCTCAAGGGGGCCCTCACGACGGGTCCCGTCCTCCAGATGCCGGACTTCGACAGGCCGTTCATCGTCGACTGCGACGCCTCCGGAGCGGGGTTCGGCGCCGTCCTTCACCAGGGCGACGGGCCGCTCGCCTACTTCAGCCGGTCGTTTGCTGCACGCCACCTCAAGCTTGCGGCGTACGAGCAAGAACTCATTGGCTTGGTCCCGGCCGTCCGCCAGTGGCGACCCTACCTATGGGGGCGCTCGTTCCGCGTACGTACGGACCACTACAGTCTTAAGTTCCTCTTGGACCAGCGGCTGTCGACGGTGCTACAGCACCAGTGGATCAGCAAGCTATTCGGCTTCGAATTCACGGTGGAGTACCATCCTGGGCGCCTCAACACGGTGGCCGACGCCTTGTCCCGCCGCGACGCCGATCCAGACACTGCCGAGGGCGCCTCGGAGGGGCGCCTGCTATGCATCCGTCCGGGGCCCTCCTTCGCCCTCTTCGACCGCGTCCGCCAGGCGACCGCGACCGCGCCGGACGCCCAGCTTCTGCGGCAGCAGCTCGACGCGGGCGAGCTGGACGACCCCTGGCGCTTCGCCGACGGTCTTCTCCTCCATGGGCGCCGCGTGTTCGTGCCCGACCACGATGACCTCCGCCACCAGGTGCTGCTCTTGGCGCATTCCGCGGGTCATGAGGGTGTCCAAAAGACACTCCACCGCCTCCGCTCTGACTTCTACGTCCCTGGCGATTGGGCCATGGTCCAGGATTGGGTGCGTTCGTGTGAGACGTGCCAGCGCAACAAGACGGAGTTGCGTCCAGCTGGCGTTTTGCAGCCGCTTTACGTACCATCGCAGGTGTGGGCCGACATCTCCATGGACTTCATCGAGGGCCCTCCTAAGGTGGGAGGCAAGTCTGTCATTCTCACAGTGGTTGACCGCTTCTCCAAGTACGCCCACTTCACCGCGCTTGGCCATCCCTACACGGCCTCGTCGGTGGCCCGCGCCTTCTTCGACGGAATCGTCCGCCTACACGGATTTCCCTCGTCCATCGTGTGTGACCGGGATCCGGTGTTCACGGGGCACGTGTGGCGGGATCTCTTCCGCATGGCGGGGGTCCAACTCCGATTCAGCACGGCGTTCCACCCCCAGACGGACGGCCAGTCCTAGGTGGTCAATAAGGTGATCGCCATGTATTTGCGTTGTGTTACAGGTGATCGTCCTCGCGCTTGGGTGGATTGGCTTGCATGGGCGGAGTACTGCTACAACACCTCCTACCACTCCGCCCTGCGCGCCACGCCATTCGAGGTGGTCTACGGCAGGCCACCTCCGCCTATTCTGCCGGTGGACCCGGCAACGGCGCGGACGGAGGCAGCTGGCCAGCTCATCCGCACCCGCGACGAGATGCTAGCCGAGGTGCGGCAGCGTCTTGTCCAGGCTCAGCAGGTCGCCAAGCACTACTATGACGGTCGTCACCGTGAGGTGGAGTACGCGGTGGGTGACTGGGTGTGGTTACGTCTGTTACACCGCTCTCACCAGTCCCTCGACCCGCGAGCAAAGCGCAAGCTTGGTCCGCGCTATGCGGGGCCCTTCGTCATCTTGGAGTGGATTGGGACCTTGGCGTACCGCCTTCAGTTGCCTGATGGGGCACGCATTCACGACGTCTTCCACGTGGGGCTGCTGAAGCCCTACCGCGGCGAGCCGCCGGTCGCCACTCCACCACTTCCGCCGACGGCAGAGGGTCGTCTGCTTCCCAGCCTGGCCAAGGTGCGGCGCACCCAGCGACGTCGTGATATTTGGCACTTGTTGGTGCAGTGGGAGGGCCTTCCAGCTGAGGAGGCGACTTGGGAACCACGTGAGGCGTTCCAGCAGCATTATCCAGACTACCAGCTCGAGGACGAGCTGTTTGCGCAGGCAGGGAGAGATGTTATGACCGGGCTGGTCTACCGCCGCAGGGGGCCCACCGGCCAGGCCGGCCAGGCTTAGTTAGGGGCTTAGCCCAATTAGCAGATTAGGGTTTTAGCAGATTTCTCTTATATATATGAGTTGTAATCGACAAGAACAATCAAGCAATAAACATATTTTGTTGCCGACTCCCTCAGGAGTCGGAGTCCCAAACCCTAGCCACCGCCCAGCCTTACGCCGCCGCCTCTCCCCAAGCCGCGCGACGGCGCCCTGCCGCCGGCGCCCTCGCCTCCGCACGCACACCGCCCCTTCCTTCCCCTACAATCTCCGCCCTAGACCTGGTAGATACGCTGATTCTACCAGAATTGATCGGGACTAAAACAGGTTTGGAAAGTGTCCTGAATGCGCAGTTAAGTATTTCATCACAAGACTAACATGTATGAAACTGTTTGTTCAGTGGGATGCTTGCCAAGACAGATATTGAAGTGGCTTGAGAAGCAGCAGGCCAAAATAAATGCTCTAGAAAAGGTAAATAAGCAGAAACGAACCTAGATCAGAAGCAACAGAGTCGACAACGGTGGAAGCACTTCATCCGCCTCCAGCTGCACATCGAAGGCATCTGCGCACTTGGCTATGCAGGGGTCTGTGTCTGTGGATGCTTGGAGGAAGGGTGGAGCTCCAGCGCCTCCTCGGGCTCTTCTCCAGCTAGAATGGGCGAAGAGGGGAGAAACAAGATCAGGGCATGATGACCACGCTTGGAAATGGCGACATGAGCAGGGAGTAGGGAAAGGGCCAGCCGTCCCTGGAGCGCTACCAAGGCAGGGAGGGGAAGAGCTTGCGGCACTAGCAGGGTGGCCCTCGCGCCGGCGGAGGGGAGAGCGCGGTCCTCCCGCCGGCAGCGGGGAGGCGATGGACGCGGCAGCCAGGGGATAACGTTTTACGCGGAGATGAAGCTTGAGAGTGGGGACTGTAGACTGATTGAGGAGAGAGAAGTGCTTCTCCCGTTGCGATTTTTTTTCTTTTGCAAGGGTGTAAAACGTTATGTTAGGGAATTTCGGAAAAATAAATTATGTTAGGATAATATATTAGAATTTTGAAGATCTACTTTGCTGCCAAATTGAAAAATAAGATTACTGATATTTATCTTCTCCAAATGATTATACCCGACATCCGCAGCTGTCGTGCCGTCAGCTTTCGCTCGAAGCAACCGAACCTCCGCACTCCCACGTTGGTGGACGAAGATGAGGGACACCCATGGCGCCGCTGGCGTGCGAACCCACTATCCCAAGCACCTTCTCAGTGGCGAAGACACTACACCATGTAGGCAGTGGCGGAGCTTGAAAGAAAAACCTGGGCGGATGTAGGCAGTGGCGGAGCTTGAAAGAAAAACCTGGGCGGGCGAAATCAGAGAAGACACAGAGAATTGCTCCAAAACTATACATTAGTTCAGATTTCATAAGTACTACATTGGTCCAGCAGATCATCATACATGAACTGCTCCAAAACAAAATACAACACAATAGCATACTAAGAATAAGTTTGACCGCAGGCCAATGATTTACATACTAAAGATCAGCTCTCCGACCTTTTTCGCTTCTAAAGTCTTCAATTACATCTTCATAGCTATAGGTTTCCAGAATTTCACCCTCTATGTGTTATCACCAGATTTTGGCCAAATCAGGAGATGGGCCGTAATTGAGATGGGCTTGAAGGATATACACGTGAAGTGTCTCTGAATCGGCCTTGTACGAGAGTTTGGGCTAGATTGCCCGTGTATCTGTATATTATGGTAGATTTCGTTAGAATCAAGAGATAGAGTTTAGCCCGTACACGGTTAGGTGTATTCCAAAGATAGATAGTCCCCGGACTATAAATATGTACCTAGGGTTATTGAGAAAGGAGGACGATCACGTTCACAACCAACACAATCTAGGCGCATCGCCACCCCTTGTTTCGAGGGTTTCTTCCGGGTAAGCATCATGCTGCCTAGATCGCATCTTGCGATCTAGGCATTATAGGTTTATTCGTTATCTGGTGTTGCTCGTACTAAAGCCTTGTTATCTAGCCCCTCGATATGCTTGCTTAGCTATGCTGCCCCTCGATATCTAGCCGCCCTTACACCTATCTTAGGTGTAAGGGCGGCATCTTGCTTCGTCTTTATTTAGTAGATTTGATCTGTTATAGTTGCTCCTTGTTCTTCAAGGATTAGTTTAATATCCGTATGGTTAGGCCTTGCAAACGGGTTGAACGATCCGGTAGTGCGTTAGGTATGGTTTGCCGATCCTAGAAGGGATGTTCCGGGAATCGACTCCGTGTTGGTTTTTAGGCCTCTTTTAGGGTTAGTTTTCCATCATCTTTCGTATCTGCTAGACTCAACTACGTGTAGGATGTTCCGGTTATGCGGTGAAAACCCTAAACTGTCGTAGATCGATTTAGCTTAATATTAATGAAGCAGGATACCCACGTTATTGCAAGATCTAATATGAACCATGGGTCAATCGGCTCTTTGAGCCGATGAGCGAGGTAACCTGAGAGCCGATCGAGGCTCATTTAATGTTTACGTGTCTACCATGCAGGAAACTAATCGAAGCGATCAAACACCTTCCAGACCAGGTATAGGTCAGGTGGCACGCCCTTGCGACCGTCAGGACGTGTGCCAGAGCATTGTGGGCCGTCGCCCGAGGGACCAGGGCCCACTAGCGAGTCTCGGGAGCCTCCCGGCTCTTCGTGTTGCTCGTCGGCCGCTCGCCGGTGGGTTTTGGCCAGGCAACACATTCTGGCACGCCCGGTGGGACAATCTGCAGCAACCACGTCAACATCTGCAGCTGAGATGTCGGACGAACCAGTCAAGTACGAAGATCTGCCTGAAGAGCACAAGAAGAAGTATGATGAGCTTAAGGCTCTCTTCGAAGCCGATCTCATCGGCTCTTTCGAAAAAACCCGTTCACATGGCATTAGGTTCAAAGGATTCACACCCGAAGGCGTGCTCGATGGAGTAGATCTGTCTCTTCCTTCGGAGGAGCGCACCAGAGCCCTGCGCCAGGAAACCAATTATTTGGTGGCTCATTCTCTACATCGTCATTCTGAGAGCCCGGTGAACGCTTTCGAGCGTGTTGCACTTCGCGTGGTTCAGGAAATCATGAAGCATCAGTTTTCTCCGTCAGGACCTGCCCTAGGGACTCACCAGGGAGAAATACCATTCCACACCAGACCACAACTACCATTCACGCTTGCAGCTCCAGAGCCACAGGGTTCACCGGCATACGTCGTCTACGAGGTTGGAGGTCATCCTGGCGATTACCAATTCCTGTATGAGCCGCCCAAAGAGATCCCACATGGATACGTATGCACATACGTGCCGGATTGCAATAACTGGGCGCGCACGAACCAGATTACAGCAGGAGGAATTGCTGGAGCAGGAGGGAGTTCTGGAGCAGACGCTGATAAACAGGCGTGGTTAGCTAAATATGCCACTGGAACGAGTCATGAAAGCTCAGCCCCTGCAGCTCATACCGTGGATCAAATCAGTACAATCTTGAGAGATCAGTTCGGTATCCTGCCAAAGAGGAGGACAATCGGCTATTCCAAGCCGTACCCCAACGAATATGACCTGATCCCGCTGCCGCCCAAGTATCGGCTCACTGAGTTCACAAAGTTCAGTGGATCAGAAGGGTCTAGCTCAATTGAGCATGTGGGCCGATACTTGGCACAATTGGGCATGATTTTAGTATCAGACCCGCTACGAGTAAGGTTTTTCGCGCAGTCTCTCACAGGACCAGCTTTTGGGTGGTACACCTCGTTGCCACCAGATTCGATCCGGACATGGAAGCAACTGGAAGAGCAGTTTCATGTGCAATATCACTCAGAAGCTACCGAGGCTGGCGTTGCCGATCTGACGCAGGTGCGGCAAAAGCGGGGAGAGACGGTGTCTGATTACATTCAGCGTTTCAAGACTGTCAAGAACCGATGTTATTCGGTTCGTTTAACTGAGAAAGAAGCAGTCGATCTGGCAGTGGTGGGTCTCGCAGCGCCGATCAAAGATTTGGCTTTCCAAGTGGACTACAATTCACTGGCGCACATGGTCCAGAAACTAACATTGTATGAGCAGCGCCACCCAGAATTGTACCAAGACAAGTTCAAACGCCCGATAAGCCTGGTCGAGGTAGAAGAAGTTGAAGACTCTGCAGAAGATCAGGAAGTCGCCGTGGCTGAATGGGCTCGGGGGCAGTACCCGTGTCCTGCAAATGGGTGAAAGAACCAGGGCGTGCGAAAGGGTTTGACTTTGATATAAGCACAACTGAGCAGATTTTCGATTTGCTGCTGAAGGAAAAACAGCTGAAGTTACCCGAAGGCCATAAAATCCCTACGGTGCAAGAGATGAACGGGAGACCGTACTGCAAATGGCATCACACGTTCACCCACGTCACCAACGACTCCAAAGAGTTGCGTCGACAGATTCAAATGGCGATAGAGCAAGGCCGGTTGATCTTCGGTCAGTTTGCCATGAAAGTGGACATACAACCGTTTCCTGGCGTCAACATGGTGGAACTCGATCACTCCATGAGGTGCAAGCCAGGTTTCTCTTTCGATATCAACATGGCAGGGCCTGTAGACCGCCATGGCAAAGATAAAGAGGAGAGCAGTCACTCCCGTGGCAAGGATAAGAAGGAGGCCGATCCACGCGACCGGCCCCGATATGATGACAAACGGTACCTCACCGAGGAACAAGTGAGAAGCGTGCGGTACCAACGACCACTCTCCGCGCATCTCCTTAACAAATATGAGCATCAGTACGACCGACGCCAGCGGTACGACGTAGATGACGACAGATATCGTCGGTCTGATGCAGACAACATAAAGCATCATCGATATGATAGAAACGACGAAGGATATGAACACCGCGCTAAAGGGAGGTCAAGAGAGCAGGAAGACATGGACAGGCACTGGGAGTGTCCTTTCTTTAAGCACTGCTGGGACTCAGGAATGAGCCGATTGCCTACAATCGACAACTGCCCAGAATGTAGACAGTAGAGGAAGGACACAAACGAGGTTTCAGTGTTCAAGCGTCTAGGGCCTCTCCCACCTTAGAACAGACGAGCTGAGTCATCTCGAGATGAAGACTTCGAGGAGTCAGAAGATGAAGAAGAAGATAGGTATCACCGGCCAAGGTGGTGCCCTGATGGACTCAGTCATTCCCAAAAGCGTAGGGTTCAGAGGCTACGTAACTTGGAGGAAGCCGAAGCGCAGTACCTGTACACGTTGAGGAAAGCACGGCCCGATCTGGCCGTGAAAATTCAGCAAACATTGGAGACGGAGACGCGCCCGCAAAAGAAAGAATGGCGCCCCAAGCAGACAAAAGCCGATGCAAAGGCATCGGCTGACACAAATATGGTCTTCATAATGCCGTCGGAGTTTCATGCTCCAAGAACTGAAGAGGTGCCAGTAGCACAGTTTGACTGCGGTCCACGGCCAGTTATCTTTGAGAAGCCACGAGAGAGGAGCTACAGGCACTTGAAGGCCCTGTACCTAAGAGGTTATATCAATGGGCAGCCTGTCAACAAGATGTTGGTCGACACGGGAGTGGCAGTCAATATAATGCCATACTCCATGCTACGGCGTTTGGGACGCTCTAATGTAGATCTGATCAAGACCAACGTCACGCTAAGCGATTTCAACGGCCAAGCATCAGAAGCACAAGGCGTTCTGAACGTTGATCTAACCGTGGGCCGGAAAACTATCCCTACGTCGTTCTTCATCGTCGACAGCAAAAGCACCTACGCTGTCCTGCTAGGGAGGGATTGGATTCACGCCAAGCTGTCGCATTCCATCCACGATGCACCAATGCTCGATACGGTGGGATGGAGACGAAGTGGAGGTCGTTCATGCAGATGACTCGATCGAGATCTCACTAGCTGGCATGAATATTTGGGATGCAGACGACCAAGAGCCGATCTCTGGAATCAGTTTGGATGGTTGTGAGCGCATCGAAGCTTCAAAAAACGGGGTGAGGCTGGTCTTATCCACCGGCCTGACAGAGGAGCAATACTAAAGTCAATGGACGTACGTGGCAAGGCCGATCCCTGCGATCGGCCCCAAAAAATAAAAAGCAATGATCTCACCTCAAGCATGTCACGTAGTTGTCGTAGAGCACAATTAAGTTGTAAACCCTCATTGAGTAATGCAATGGAAAAGGAGGCCGATTCAAGCAATCGGCCTGTATTATCCTCACCACATGTTTTGCCTGTGTTCAGCATCGATCTAGCAGGCAACGGAAAGCTAGGATATGGGTTTACATCAGCTGATGAGCTAGAAGAGATTGACATTGGTCCTGGGGATAAGCCACGACCAACATTTATCAGCAAAAAATTAGATCCGCATCTGAGGAGCCTGATGATAGCTTTGTTGAAAGAATACCCAGATTGTTTTGCATGGGATTACACAGAGATGCCAGGGTTAGACAGGAGCATCATTGAGCATCGACTCCCTCTGAAGAAAGGATTTTGGCCGTTCCAGCAGCGAGCACGACAGATGAAGGCCGAAATTCTGGTAGAAGTCAAGAAAGAGATCGAGAAAATGCTGAACGCCGGATTCATCAGGCCATGCGGGTATGCTTGAGTGGATTTCTAACGTCGTACCTGTAGAGAAAAAGGACGGCCGATGGCGCGTCGCCATAGATTTTCGGGATCTCAATAGAGCCACTCCAAAGGATGAGTACCCAATGCCGGTAGCAGAGACATTGATTAATGCAGCTGCTGGTCATAAGGTTCTAAGTTTCATGGATGGCAATGCCGGCTACAACCAAATTTTCATGGCTCCAGAAGATATACACAAGACTGCATTTAGAGTACCAGGCTCGGTGGGCTTGTTTGAGTATGTAGTCATGACATTTGGGCTGAAAAATGCCGGCGCAACGTACCAAAGAGCCATGAATTACATCTTTCATGATCTGATCGGCAAATTGGTGGAGATTTACATTGATGACGTGGTGGTCAAGTCATGTTGCAGTGGAAGGACACTTGGAGGATTTGCGACACGTCCTGGACCGAACTAGAAAGTTCGGACTAAGAATGAATCCAAAGAAGTGTGCTTTTGGTGTAACGGCCGGTCAATTCTTGGGTTTCTTGGTTCATGAACGCAGAATTGAGATCGGCCTGAAAAGCCAAGAGGCAGTGCGAACGATGAAGCCACCTACCACGAAGAAAGAACTCCAGTGTCTCATCGGCAAAATCAACTTCGTCAGAAGATTCATCTCCAATCTGTCAGGGCGAATCGAGCCATTCATAGGCTTGGTGAAAATTAAATCTGATGAGGAGTTTCGCTGGGGGCAGAGCAATAGCAAGCATTTGACGAGATTAAGGAGTATCTAACGAAGCCACCTGTGTTGGTTCCGCCACAGCAAGACATGCCATTCTACATTTACTTGTCGATAGGCGACACCTCCATCGCCTCGGTGGTGGTGCAAGTTTATGATGGTGCTGGAGAGAGTGGTTTTCTACCCCGACGGAAGGATGTTGGATGCGAAACGAGGTACCCCGAGATCGAGAAGTTGTGCCTCTGTTTGTTTTTCACCTGCACCAAGATTCGGCACATCTTGTCGTCGGCGAAATTATCGTCATATGCAAATCGGATGTCATCAAGCATATGTTGTCGGCTCCTGTGTTCAAAGGTCGACTCGGTAAATGTATGTTTGCATTATCGGAATTTGATATCCGGTATCAACCTGCGAAAGCAGTCAAGGGACAGGCGTTGGCCGATCTTATTGCTGAACGAATAAACAACGATATAGCGAGCACCGTACGTGCGTGCATGGGCCATGTTCTTCGATGGATCGGTCTGTGAGGATGGTTGCGGCATCGGCTTTCTACTCGTGTCGCCTCGGGGGGCAACATATTCCTTCTCCATCAGGCTACCTACCCCTTGCACCAACAATGTCGCTGAGTATGAAGCAATATGCAAGGGAATGGAGTTGCTATTTGAAGCCGGGGCAGAAGCAGTGGAAATTTTTGGAGACTCCAAATTGGTGATTTCCCAACTCACGGAGGAATACAAATGTGAGAGCGAGTCGCTCTTCCCATTATGGATACAATGCCGTGAGCTGATGGCACAGTTCAGGTATATGAATTTCAATTGGATCCCAAGGTTGCAGAATATCGAGGCGAACGATCTCGCACAGATGGCATCAGGATACAAGGACGTAGCAGATGGAACCGATGTCCAGGTGCAGTTCATGGAACCAGATGATTGGAGAGCCGAATCTTTCAATTACTTGAAAGATTCGGCTCGGGGGGCACCTAAACGGATAAGATACAAGGCCATGAAGTACGTCCTGATTGGGGATGACATGTTCTACAGGACCTTGGAAGGGTTACTCCTCAAATGTTTGGGACCAGCCGAATCAAATCGGCTCTTACACGAGGTACACGAAGGCGCCTGTGGAACTCATCAATCGGCTCATAAGATGAAATGGCTGATCAGGCGATCGGGATTTTATTGGCCCACCATGCTTGAAGATTGTTTTAAGTACTATAAAGGGTGTCAAGCATGTCAGAAGTTTGGGAGCATTCAGATGGTACCCGCATCAGCAATGAATCCCATCATCAAGCCTTGGCCATTTCGAGGTTGGGGCATGGATATGATCGGCAAAATTAATCCTCCATCGAGCAAAGGCCATGAGCGGGTTCTGGCCATTACAGATTACTTCACTAAATGGGTGGAGGCCGTCCCTATGAAGTCAGTAGCATCGAAAGATGCCATCAGTTTCGTGAAGGAGCATGTCATTCATAGATTCGGGATTCCTCAGACTATCACGACCGATGGAGGTTCGGTTTTCGTTTCTAAGGAGTTTAGAAAGTTCTGCGAGGACATGGGAATCAAGCTGATCCGATCGTCTCCATACTATGCGCAAGCAAATGGGCAAGCTGAAGCGTCCAACAAGAGTCTTATCAAGCTGATTAAGAGGAAAATCGACGAGTACCCTAGACATTGGCACGAGGTTTTGTCAGAAGCTTTGTGGCGTATCGCATGTCATGTCATGGAGCGATAAGAACCTCGCCATACCATCTGGTCTATGGACAAGAAGCCGTATTACCCTGGGAAATCACGGCCGGCTCGAGATGGATTACGTTTCAGAATGACTTAACTACTGAAGAATATGCAGCCCTGATGAGTGACAGCATTGAGGATGTAACGGAACATAGACTTTGGTCGCTCGAGAAGATTAAAGAGAACAAAGCCAAGGTAGCTCGCGCATATAATAAGAAGGTGAGACCAAAGGAGTTCCACGTTGGCGATCTGGTATGGGAAGCTGTGTTGCCGTTGGGGACTAAGGATAAAGTGTATGGTAAATGGTCTCCAAATTGGCACGGGCCGTACAGAGTCGACCAAGTTTTGAAGGGCAATGCATACATGCTCGAGGAGCTGAGTGGCGAGAAGTTCCCAGTGGCCGTCAATGGCCAGCATCTCAAGAAGTATTTCCCAAGTATGTGGGATGATGGGCAGTAAAATATGAAGGCCGATGCACGAAATCGGGCAGTAAAAAAAAATATGTGCAAAGCAACAGGATGCTAGGTACAGCCGATGCACAAACATCGACTTGAGAACAAAACAGCCGATGCACAGCCATCGACTTTAGAGGTTACTGTTTGAATTTGGGGAAAGTCTGCTTGGACCTGTCAAATTAGGTAACTGAATTTGGTCTTATTGACGTTGCTTTTGGTGAAAGACTGGTGCTTGGTGCGTGGATTTACTTTGGAAATCGGAAGAGTCAAATTGGATGAATTGGAGAAATCAAATTGGGAAACATTCTTCATTGATAGAAGGATTTTTTACAAGTAAGAGCCGATTGCTCTCAAAAGGATGATCTACTGCCTAATGCACTACTATTAGCCCTACTAATTCCTAGTCTAAGGGCCGTCGCTGCCCTCGTCGTCGCTGTCGTAGCTACCGTCGGCGCTGCTACCGGCGAGCTCCTCGTCACTGCTGCCGTAGCCCTCGGCAGGGGCCTCTTCCTCGTCGTCGTCGGTGGCATCCGACCCGGCGCGGAAGCGCTTCGCCGGCGGCTCGTCGGAGGAGGTGTCATCCTCATCTTCCTCCTCCTCGTCGGATGAGGAGAAGCCGTCCCAGGAGAAGAGGTCGTCGTCCCTCTCCTCTTCCAACCCCCCATCCACAAGGAACTGGAGGTTGTCCTCCCCGTCGTCAGGGAGGCGTCGTCCTCTGACCCGTCGGTGAAGACCCAATCCCTCTCGTCCCACCATTCTGGGGCGAGGGCTTCATACGCTGCCATCAGGTCGAATTCCGGCTCCGGCTCGCTGGAGGAGGAGGATTGGAAGGATAGGCCTGAGGAGATAGAGGAGGAGGAGGAGGAGGAATCCATGGTGCAGGGGAGGGTTTTTTGCCGATGGCTAGTACGGAGCAGGGGGTGAAGAAGCGAACTGTTCGATGCGATTAAATACAGGGGATATAGTGGAGATTTAATGCTTGAGAAGTTTTCGAGGACGCGGTGCCAAAACTGTCAATCGTGCAGAAGTTGAGAAGACAGGGCATCATGATGGAAAGACACTGAAGCGGTTCTGCTCTGCAACGCGTGACCCGATGAAGAAAAAACAGAGTGGTTTTGGAATTATTATTGCCAAAACCAGGGAGGCATGTGTTATCACCAGATTTTGGCCAAATCAGGAGATGGGCCGTAATTGAGATGGGCTTGAAGGATATACACGTGAAGTGTCTCTGAATCGGCCTTGTACGAGAGTTTGGGCTAGATTGCCCGTGTATCTGTATATTATGGTAGATTTCGTTAGAATCAAGAGATAGAGTTTAGCTCGTACACGGTTAGGTGTATTCCAAAGATAGAAAGTCCCCGGACTATAAATATGTACCTAGGGTTATTGAGAAAGGAGGACGATCACGTTCACAACCAACACAATCTAGGCGCATCGCCACCCCTTGTTTCGAGGGTTTCTTCCGGGTAAGCATCATGCTGCCTAGATCGCATCTTGCGATCTAGGCGATATAGGTTTATTCGTTATCCGGTGTTGCTCGAATCTTGAAGCCTTGTTGATGGCGAGTAACACTACTTATCGTAGATGTTTTGGGGCTTGCATCGTTGTTCTTCTGATATGCTTGCTTAGCTATGCTGCCCCTCGATATCTAGCCGCCCTTACATCTATCTTAGGTGTAAGGGGCGGCCTTCATCTTTATTTAGTAGATTTGATCTGTTATATTTGCTCCTTGTTCTTCAAGGATTAGTTTAATATACGTATGGTTAGGCCTTGCAAACGGGTTGAACGATCCGGTAGTGCGTTAGGTATGGTTTGCCGATCCTAGAAGGGATGTTCCGGGAATCGACTCCGTGTTGGTTTTTAGGCCTCTTTTAGGGTTAGTTTTCCATCATCTTTCGTATACGCTAGGCTCAACTACGTGTAGGATGTTCCGGTTATGCGGTGAATACCCTAAAGCTGTCGTAGATCGATTTAGCTTACTATTAATGAAGCGGGATACCCATGTTATTGCAAGATCTAATATGAACCATGGGTCAATCGGCTCTTTGAGCCGATGAGCGAGGTAACTCGAGAGCCGATCGAGGCTCATTTAATGTTTACGTGTCTACCATGCGGGAAACTAATCGAAGCGATCAAACACCTTCCAGACCAGGTATAGGTCAGGTGGCACGCCCTTGCGACCGTCAGGACGTGTGCCAGAGCATTGTGGGCCGTCGCCCGAGGGACCAAGGCCCACCAGCAGTCCTGGGAGCCTCCCGGCTCTTCGTGTTGCTCGTCGCTGCTCGCCGGTGGGTTTTGGCAGGCAACACTATGTTAACTAATAGACTATTTGCAAGATAGTCATCTTCCATCTTATTGCGCAACCGCGTTTTAATGATTGATGTCTACGGGTACTTCTATTCTTGTAGACAGTGTTGGGCCTCCAAGAGCAGAGGTTTGTAGAACAGCAGCAAGTTTCCCTTAAGTGAATCACCCAAGGTTTATCGAACTCAGGGAGGAAGAGGTCAAAGGTATCCCTCTCAAGCAACCACCGCAATCACGATACAAGAAGTCTCTTGTGTCCCCAACACACCTAATACACTTTTCGGATGTATAGGTGCACTAGTTCGACGAAGAGATAGTGAAATACAAGTAATATGGATGTATATGAGTGGTAATAGCAATCTGAATAAAATATGGCAGCGAGTAAACATGCAACGGAACGATAAATAAGCGGTGTTTGCGGTATTGGAAACAAGGCCTAGGGATCATACTTTCACCGAGTGGACACTCTCAACATTGATCACATAATAAATAATAACTTCTCATTTGTGCTACATACACTCTTTTGTTGGATGACAAACACCATTCGTTGTGTAGGGCTACAAGAGCTCCCTCAAGCCGGAGTTAACAAGCGCCACAACATTCGGCATTCATATTTAAGTAACCTTAGAGCATAATAGATCTTTGCAAAATAAACCAAGAACTAACATAGCATACACACTGTCCACATTACACTATGAAAGGAGGAATAGATCACATCAATACTATCATAATGATAATTAACTCCACAACCTACAAGAGATCGTGATCATAATCTACGACAAGAACCACACGATGCACACACTGTCACCATTACACCATGCGGGAGGAATAGACTACTTTAATAACATCACATGAGTAGCACATAGACTAGTAGCGATACAAAGCTCATCATATGGATCTCAATCATGCAAGCAATTCATGAGATCATTGTATTGGAGTACGAGAGAGAGATTAACCACATAGCTACCGGTAGAGCCCTCAGCCCCGGGGAGAATTACTCCCTCCTCATCATGGGAACAGCGATGGCGGTGAAGATGGCGGTGGAGATGGCTTCGGGGGCAATTCCCGTCCGGCGAGGTGCCGGAACGAGACTTCTGTCCCCCGAGTTGGAGTTTCGCGATGGCGGCGGCTCCGGAAGGCTTTCTCGTATCGTGGTTTTTCCGTGTCGAAGTTTTAGGTCAAGACGACTTATATAGGCGAAGAAACGGAGTCGGAAGGGCTGACGGGGGACCCACACGGTAGGGGGCGCGGCCCCCCTTGGCCGCGCCGGGTGTTGTGTGGTGGGCCCGTGGCCCCCTCCGGCCTCTCTCGGGTGTTCGGAAGCTTCGCGTGATCCTAAGATGCTTGGGCATTGATTTCGTCCGATTCAGAGAATATTTCCATACTAGGATTTACGAAACCAAAAACAGCGAGAAAACATGAGCTGGCCCTTCGGCATCTCGTCAATAGGTTAGTCCGGAAAACACATAATAATGACATATAATGTGTATAAAACATGTAGGTATCATCAATAAAGTAGCATGGAACATAAGAAATTATAGATACGTTTGAGACGTATCAAGCATCCCCAAGCTTAGTTCCTACTCGCCCTCGAGTAGGTAAACGATAACAATGATAATTTCTTAAGTGGCATGCCATCATAACCTTGATCATACTATTTTAAGCATATGTAATGAATGCAGCGACAAAACAATGGTAATGTCATGAGTAAACAAATGAATCATAAAGCAAAGACTTTTCATGAATAGTACTTCAAGACAAGCATCAATAAGACTTGCATAAGAGTTAACTCATAAAGCAATAATTCAAAGTAGAGGTATTGAAGCAACACAAAAGAAGATTAAGTTTCAGCGGTTGCTTTCAACTTATAACATGTATATCTCATGGATATTGTCAATGTAAAGTAATATAACAAGTGCAATATGCAAGTATGTAGGAATCAATGCACAGTTCACACAAGTGTTTGCTTCTTGAGGTAGAGAGAAATAGGTGAACTGACTCAACATAAAAGTAAAAGAAGGGCCCTTCGCAGAGGGAAGCATTGATTGCTATATTTGTGCTAGAGCTTTTATTTTGAAAACATAAAGAGAGCATAAAAATTAAAGTTTTGAGCGGTGTTTGTTGTTGTCAACGAATGGTAGTGGGCACTCTAACCCCCTTGCCAGACAGACTTTCAAAGAGCGGCTCCCATGAATTATTTTTTTATTTTTGGGTGGCACTCCTTCCAACCTTTCTTTCACAAACCATGGCTAACCGAATCCTCGGGTGCCTGCCAACAATCTCATACCATGAAGGAGTGCCTTTTTATTTTAGTTTTATTATGATGACACTCCTCCCCACCTTTGCTTTCTCAAGCCATGGCTAACCGAATCCTTCGGGTGCCATCCAACAATCACATACCATGGAGGAGTGTCTATTTAGGTTAATTAATTTGGGACTCGGGAATCCCATTGCCAGCTCTTTTTGCAAAATTATTGGATAAGCGGATGAAGCCACTAGTCCATTGGTGAAAGTTGCCCAACAAGATTGAAAGATAAACACCACATACTTCCTCATGAGCTATAAAACATTGACACAAATAAGGGGTAATAACTTTTGAATAGTTTAAAGATAGCACTCAAGCAATTTACTTTGGAATGGCGGAGAAATACCATGTAGTAGGTAGATATGGTGGACACAAATGGCATAGTGGTTGGCTCAAGGATTTTGGATGCATGAGAAGTATTCCCTCTCGATACAAGGTTTAGGCTAGCAAAGTTATTTGAAACAAACACAAGGATGAACCGGTGCAGCAAAACTTACATAAAAGACATATTGTAAACATTATAAGACTCTACACCGTCTTCCTTGTTGTTCAAAACTCAATACTAGAAATTATCTAGACCTTAGAGAGACCAATTATGCAAACCAAATTTTAGCAAGCTCTATGTATTTCTTCATTAATGGGTGCAAAGTATATGATGCAAGAGCTTAAACATGAGCACAACAATTGCCAAGTATCAAATTATCCAAGACATTTTATCAATTACTACATGTAGCATTTTCCGTTTCCAACCATATAACAATTAACGAAGCAGTTTCAACCTTCGCCATGAACATTAAAAGCTAAGAACACATGTGTTCATACGAACCAGCGGAGTGTGTCTCTCTCCCACACAAGGATGAACTTATTCAAACAAAACAAAAATAAAAACAAACAGACGCTCCAAGTAAAGTACATAAGATGTGACGGAATAAAAATATAGTTTCACTAGAAGAACCTGATAATGTTGTCAATGAAGAAGGGGATGCCTTGGGCATCCCCAAGCTTAGACTTTTCACTCTTCTTGATCATAGTATATCATCCTCCTCTCTTGACCCTTGAAAACTTCCTCCACACCAAACTTCAAGCAAACTCATTAGAGGGTTAGTGCATAATAAAAATCCACATGTTCAGAGGTGACACAATCATTCTTAACACTTTTGGACATTGCCCAGAGCTACTGGACATTAATGGAACAAAGAAATTCATCCAACATAGCAAAAGCGGCAATACGAAATAAAAGGCAGAATCTGTCAAAAACAGAACAGTCCGTAAATACGAATTTTGCAGGGGCACTTAACTTGCTCAGATGGAAAAACTCAAAACTAATGAAAGTTGCATACATATCTGAGGATCACGCACGTAAATTTGCAAATTTTTCTGAGTTACCTACAGAAACTTCTGCGCGAATTCGTGACAGACAGCAAATCTGTTTCTGCGCAGTAATCCAAATCTAGCATCAACTTTACCATAGAGACTTTACTTGGCACAAAAACATGATAAGGAGAGGTTGCTACAGTAGTAACAACTTCCAAGACACAACAAAACAGTAGCAAAATAAACACATAGGTTATCTCCCAAGAAGTTCTTTCTTTAGAGCCATTAAGATGGGCTTAGTAATTTTAATGATGATGCTCTCATAAGGATGAGAGTCGCATCAAAGAGAGTATCAGAAAGCAAGTATGAAACAAATTTAAGCCTAACCCTCTTCCTATGAAAAGGAGTCTTGTACACAAATAAATTCATGAAGAACAAAGTGACAAGCATAAGAAGATAAGACACGAGTAACTTCAAGATTCTCAACATAAAGAGGGGAAATCGAATATTATTAAGATGCATACAACCGTGCTTCCCTCTCTCATAATAACTTTCAGTAGCATCATTGATAAAATCCACAATATAACCATCACTTAAAACATTCTTATCATGGTTCATATGCATAAGTGTATCATTATTTTTGACATAAGAAAAACTCTTCTCATTAATAGTAATTGGAGCCAGGATCATTATTAACAATTTGAACATGGTAAACAAGTTGCATACTAAGGGAATGGTTTTTGGTAAGCCTATCATAACTATGACAAGTTTCATAAGGATAGTTGTAACATGTGTCATATCCATCTCTATAGCGATTATCTAGACCAGAATATGTGATATCATCATTTTCACTAAAAGTAGAGGTCTCAAGTATAGGATCTTCGAGCACAACATCCCCAAGCTTAGAGCTTTCAATATCATCGTTTGAGGGGACATGAATAATGCTATCATCATTACTTTCATAATCAGTACCAAAGAGATTTCCAACATCAAAGTTAGTGTGCTCTTCCAAATCATGATCACTAATATGGGTAAAGGGTATAGGAAGATCATCGTACTCAGATTCATTATCATAATAATCATTAGGAGCAACATACTTACGGTTACCTATTGTTACCTCATACACGCGGGGATATGCCGTTGCCTCTTTCTTCTTATTCCCCCTCTTCTTCTTCTTCTTCTTCTTCTTCTTCTTCTTCTTCTTCTTCTTCTTCTTCTTCTTCTTCTTCTTCTTCTTCTTTTCCTTCTCCTCATTTCCTTCTTTAGGAGGAAGAGGCTTGAAGGGAGGCTTCTCCTCAGGACCTGATTTATTTCCAGAAACAATAGAAGAAACTTGGGAGGATTCCCCCTTTTCATTAATAAGTTCAAAACACACAGCGGTCCTATCATATTTTGGCAAAGTGTCATCTTCTAAAATATTTTGTATGTAAGTATTTGTATGGCAATTATTAATGCAATAAGAAAGACACCCATGCAGGACATCATCAATATCAAGATCCTTAATATCTAACAAAGAAATTTTTCTTGATAACTCTTCACACTTCAAAAATAAGGTAAGTTCATCATGCTGATTAGGAATAATTTCATCATCACAATACAAATTTGCAGCACTCATGGGGTTCGAATTATCATTGGAGGAGCATTGAAAATTAAAATGACCAACTCTATGGCAAAGTTCACACATAGAAGGATGGAGGGCACACACTTTTTCTCCAAGATCATCTAGAGCCCTAGACCATTTTCTAGTTTTTTCATTCCTATGATGGATACAATATTCTTCTTCGATTTGATTAATTCCACAAGGTCTATGTATTCCACAAAAATTAACATGCTTATAGGAAATAGCATTTTCAGAAGTTTGAACATGTTCATTGCAATCATTAATAACAGTTTCATCCTTCATACAAGCCTCTTTAAAAGGTTCATGATACTTATCAAAATTCTTCCTAGGCAATTCAAAATGAGAGGCAAAAGCTTTATAAAGATTTGCAGCAACTTGAGAGTCAAGACCATAGGTAGCACTCATATTTCGAAATTCACCAGATCCATAAAAGTTTCAATGCATTCATAATCATAATTTATACCTGACTCTCTACCTTTGTCGTTTTCCCAATCTTCAGCGTTCTCCTCAATCCGATCAAGAAGGTCCCTTTTAAAATCTTCTTTGTTGCGCGTGAATGATCCAGAACAAGTAGTATCCAACAAGGTTTTATCTTGAAAAGAAAGTCTTGCATAGAAATTATCAATGATGATATTACCAGGAAGCTCATGAGTGGGGCATTTGAGCATTAAAGACTTCAATCTTTCCCATGCTTGGGCAATACTCTCTCCATCATGAGGCCAGAAATTATATATGCGGCTCCGGTCTTTGTGAATTTCACTTGGAGGATAGAATTTAGAATAAAATAGAGGCACAATATCCTTCCAATCAAGAGAGTCCCCATTCTTCAGCAATTTGTACCAATGCGCCGCTTTACCAGACAGCGACATAGAGAATAGTTTCTTCTTCACTTCATCCATAGAGATACCGCACACTTGAATAACCCGCATAATTCATGCAAAAACAAGTAAATGATCTCCGGGATGGATAGTTCCATCCCCTTCATAGCGGTTATCCATAACACGTTCAATAATTTTCATAGGGATTTTATATGGAATACTTTCAGTAGGTGGATTTAAAATATCACAAGCATCATTAGAGTTACCGCATATGGGAGATAAAGTATTATCAGAGCAAGTTTTCTCCCCTAAAGATGGGAAGCTAAAAAGATCACAAAAACTAGCTTCCCCAAGCTTAGACTTCTCCATAGCATTAGCAGTAATTGCATTCATACTAATAACATTGCTACTATCATAAGGTTCCATAGGTTTTTTAATTTTCGCATCAAACAATTCTAAATTAGGAAAAAGATTAAAAAGCTCACCAAATTTTTTGTTGTTTTCCATTATGCCTAACTAGTGAAAATAAAAACAAGAAACAAAAAGATGCAATTGCAGGATCTAAAGGAAATAGCTTCGAGCACTCACACACCGAGCAACGGTGCTAGGAAATAGCTTAGTAGTCGGAGGATGTGAATACCTTTTACCTTACCTCCCCGGCAACGGCGCCTGGAAAATAGCTTGATGTCTACGGGTACTTCTATTCTTGTAGGCGGTGTTGGGCCTCCAAGAGCAGAGGTTTGTAGAACAGCAGCAAGTTTCCCTTAAGTGAATCACCCAAGGTTTATCGAACTCAGGGAGGAAGAGGTCAAAGATATCCCTCTCAAGCAACCCTGCAAATCACGATACAAGAAGTCTCTTGTGTCCCCAACACACCTAATACACTTGTCAGATGTATAGGTGCACTAGTTCGGCGAAGAGATAGTGAAATACAAGTAATATGGATGTATATGAGTGGTAATAGTAATCTGAATAAAATATGGCAGCGAGTAAACATGCAACAGAACAGTAAATAAGCGGTGTTTGCAGTATTGGAAACAAGGCCTAGGGATCATACTTTCACCAGTGGACACTCTCAACATTGATCACATAATAAATAATAACTTCTCATTTGTGCTACATACACTCTTTTGTTGGATGACAAACACCATTCGTTGTGTAGGGCTACAAGAGCTCCCTCAAGCCGGAGTTAACAAGCGCCACAACATTCGGCATTCATATTTAAGTAACCTTAGAGCATAATAGATCTTTGCAAAATAAACCAAGAACTAACATAGCATACACACTGTCCACATTACACTATGAAAGGAGGAATAGATCACATCAATACTATCATAATGATAATTAACTCCACAACCTACAAGAGATCGTGATCATAATCTACGACAAGAACCACACGATGCACACACTGTCACCATTACACCATGCAGGAGGAATAGACTACTTTAATAACATCACATGAGTAGCACATAGACTAGTAGCGATACAAAGCTCATCATATGGATCTCAATCATGCAAGCAATTCATGAGATCATTGTATTGGAGTACAGAGAGAGAGATTAACCACATAGCTACCGGTAGAGCCCTCAGCCCCAGGGGAGAATTACTCCCTCCTCGTCATGGGAACAACGATGGCGGTGAAGATGGCGGTGGAGATGGCTTCCGGGGGCAATTCCCCGTCCCGGCAGGGTGCCGGAACAGAGACTTCTGTCCCCCGAATTGGAGTTTCGCGATGGCGGCGGCTCTGGAAGGCTTTCTCGTATCGTGCTTTTTCCGTGTCGAAGTTTTAGGTCAAGACGACTTATATAGGCGAAGAAACGGAGTCGGAAGGCTGACGGGGGACCCACACAGTAGGGGGCACAGGCCCCCCCTTGGCCGCGCCAGGGTGTTGTGTGGTGGGCCTGTGGGCCCCCTCTGGCCTCTCTCGGGTGTTCTGGAAGCTTCGCGTGATCCTAAGATGTTGGGCATTGATTTCGTCCGATTCCGAGAATATTTCCTTACTAGGATTTCTGAAACCAAAAACAGCAGAAAACAGGAACTGGCCCTTCGGCATCTCGTCAATAGGTTAGTTCCGGAAAACGCATAATAATGACATATAATGTGTATAAAACATGTAGGTATCATCAATAAAGTAGCATGGAACATAAGAAATTATAGATACGTTTGAGACGTATCAATGATCTTCATACTAGAGAATGCACGTTCAGCACTCGCCATTGAAACTGGAAGCGTAATTAGCAAGCGGAGTAACCTCTCAAGCAAATTAAAGATAGCATGTCTTCCTGTCTCCACTAGGCATTGACAAAGACCAATTAAGGTTGATATGTTTTTCAACTCCTCATCCCTTGGAAGCATCCGAAACAAAATGTTTTAGTTGAAGTTGCAATCCATAAATATCTTGTTGGAGGAAATCTGACGGGTAGTACTTTTTCACCATCTCACACATATCATTAGCTTTCAACCCTCTAAATTTGTGTTCTAGGAATCAGTGTGGCACTAGTAGATAAAAGATCCATTACCTTCTCATTGAACTCGCGGTTGATTTCAAATAGTTAAGTGTCCAGTGTTGCACGAAATATTTCCACTCGAAAGTAGTGGTTCCTTGGTGAGCTGATCGGGTTGATGGCTAGCACGACCACCCCGCATGACATAAATTTTGTCAAAGTTAGGAATCTCAATCGAATGCTTTCCACAAAATTCAATAACCATGACAATAAATTCTTCGTAACCATCATCTGATCTCAATTGCTCGAGACACTCTTTTGTTGATGACACTAGACGAATAGCATTCACAATACCTTGTGACTTCTTCTGTAAAGCTTGGCCAAGCAATTCAGTGTAATATCCCAGGTTTAGAGCCAATAAAATGAGAGAACACAAAAGTGTGCATTGCATTCATGCATAGAAAATCCAGGAAATTTTCGCGCTTTCAAATAAAAATTACCACAGTAACTGAAGTTTCACTTGACTTGCTGGAATTGAAGTAGATCATCAAGTCAAGCGCTATAAACTTCACTGTGATCTTTGCTAAAACCCTGTTTTGGGTAGAAATGGTTTGATCTATGGGCTAGATCAAATAGAAGTAGACTTACAACAAACCACACCTTAAGTAAGGATCAACTACAAGATCTTATAAAGGATCACAACATGATAATTCTAACAACAACACATGAATAATTATTCAACTATAAACCAAAGAACACAATTAATTAAGACACTATTCTATACTTATCTTTTCCATGTCTTTTACTAAATAAACATTTCTACCATGATTCACATGGTATATCTTTTCAACTACAATAATTGAATCCATGTCAAGGGCATTCATATTCATTCTTCATTAACCCTTCACCATTCCAACCTTGTTTCCAAACTCATTTCCATTAAACCTTAAAGAAAGGAGAGCACCATTCATATGCTTATATTATCCATTGAATAGAACCTAGCTTAATATTTAAACCTTATCCAAGTGAGGTAATTGTTATTACTAACCAATGTTACAAGTCTAGTACTAAACCCTAATTGACTTAGCTAACCTTTGATGGTAAATGAGAACCTATTCTTCTAGTAATTTAAGTGAGGCATGTGTTGTGATCATTACACCTTGGTAATGATCATAAACCCTAGAGAAAACCCTACCTATCTCAAAGAGCTTAAGCTACATATGTATACTCAAGTATATGGACCAATACTTGATCTTGGAGAAGAGAACCATGATTCACTAATGAATTATTATAAAGCCAAAACTTTGATCATTACAAATTGGGTGATGATCATAAACCCTAAGAATCTGAGTGAGTGTGATGAGAGAAGTAATAGAGAAGAGAGATTAGTGAGGAATGAGTGAATTTTGTCTAATGTATGATCATACCTTGTAAATTTAGATGATAAGTTAAACCTATATGTATATGATCATTAGATCTCACCCTTCTCATGAAATAATAAGTAAGTCACTAGTAGTTAACCAAACCAATCCTCATGCCTGGTGTAGAGTAGTAATGCTATTGTATTAAACCTTGCCTATCCAAACACTTAAGACAAACCTAGCATTGCATTAATACAAGAATTCTATCTAAGTGAGGAGGAATAACCCTAGCCAATTAAACATAACCAAACTTATGCTCATACCTAATCCTAGTTGTGTATCACATTAGTGATCACTACTAAAACCCTAGACCACATCTAAATACCAATCCAAGTATCACTTTGGAATATAAGCAGAATCCTGCCATGCCTCATGCCTATTTTATACTTCAAATAGTGAAGCATTATCAAAACCCTAAACCCTTTCACATAGGATCCACTCCACATAAAACATTGTCATAACTTGTGTATCATGGATCACAAGTATAAGCCAAGCCATATATACTTTAGAACTAAATATCATTTGGTGAGTAGAGTGAAACCAATATCCAATCCTACTTGATATTCCAAATAATTGATTAGTTGACCAATAGGAATAATGTGTTATAGTTTGGACCATCACCTTAGCAATTGAATTAACCAGGATGAGCTTAGGATTTATTCTAAGTAATTCAAACTAGAAGTGCTAAGCAAGATTAGAAAATATAGAGTTTATGCAACCATAATCTTAAACCCTTAAGAATAATTCTACACATAAAATAATGAACCTATTTCATACCCTTTACCATTTGTGAAACTCTAGCCATAATTAAATAATATGTGAGTATTTACTATGGCTAAGCACTTGCAAAATAGAATGTGTTCACCAAGCACATGATCTAAATTTTAAATCATTTAAACATGATTGATTCCTAAATTTAAAGAATTGAGATAAACCATTAAACCCATATCTACTTTATTTATACTTCACCAAAGCATCAATTTAATCAAATATTAAATATTTGTTTGAACAGAACAAATATGCGGCAAGCAACACTATCAAGTTCTATTAAGATTCACATATTTAAGAACCTGCAAAAATAAACAGAATTCAAATTTGAATTCAACTAACAAATTCAAATCAGAAAATAAAACAGAAAATAAATAGAAAAGAGATAAGAGAGAGGACTTACCTTATCTGGACCGCAACAGCCCACACAGTAGCCCAAGTCGAGGCCCAGCCCGCGAACGAAGTCGACCCATCACTAGCGTACCTCTTCCGTTCCTTTAAAATTCGCGTGTGGTCATTCGTCGTCGTCGTCTTCTTCTACGGCGTCGACACCGCAGAGAGGAGCCAGTAGGCCACGACCTCGTTGACGATAAGCTCGTCTCGGACGTCGTCAGTAGTCTCAGAACCTCGCTCAATCATTCTCGCGTCCGTCCTATCCACTTGCGCTAAGATTCGTGCTCGAATCATGTTGATAACCAACACTCCATCTGCGCCGGCCATCGTCGTCGTGGCGCCATTGCCGACCATCTCCGAGCCTATAAAATCACGTGAAGGACCGCCTAAGAACCCTAATCCTCCGAGACCCTTTCAATTTCATTCTCGCTTCCTGAAAATCCCTAAGAACCCTAATCCTTCATGGCATCGTCGACTGGAGCCACCACGGAGGCTGTCGCATGGACATGGAGAAGCGCATCGTCGAGGAGAGCATTTGGGAGGAGCCCGAGCATCAAGGGGAGGTCTTTGTAGCCTGAATCAAGTCGTTCCCTTTCACTCGGGTTCATCGGGAAATCGTCAATCGCCGTCGTCTCTGTCGACAATCGCCGGTGCCGACCACACCTTGAGCTTCAGCCGTAAGATTGCGCATCCATAGACCCCTACTTTGCATCTTCTCGCCGTCTGTAGCCTATTCTCTCATTTTGGCTGAAGCCGCCGCCGCAGAGATTCTCGCCGGCGTTGCTCCGGTGATCCTCTGGGTAGGACGACCACACCATCGTATTCAGTAGATCGAGGGGAGTCGGAAACACCCAGTAGTCCATCCCGGGAGGCCTTGGATCGGCGTCTCCGTCGTGCCCTGCCTCGCCGGCATTGAGCCGCCGGCAGGGTGACGTGGAGGAGAGACCCATTGGTCGTGTTGACTCAGTCAACTGCCAACGAGGCAGGTGACCTGGACTAGGTCCCACCTGTCTGTGACTAGAACTAGGTTTTGACCGGTACATGTAGTATTTCGATTTAATTTAAAAACCAATAAATAGCTGAAACTTTGCAAAATCATATAAAATTCATTTTAGCTCAGAAAAATATAAATAATATATCAAAATGCTCACAAAAATAAACTCTATTCAAATAAAATATAAAATAAAAATGTGTGTCAAAATAAAAATTCACTTATTGTTAACCTTATTAATTATGCCATTTCATTTGTTTAAAACACAATTGGAATTCAATAATTATTTAAGTGTCAAAAACAAATAATAGCTATTCATTAACTAAATAAAATGTTAAGATTAGTTGACTTTATCATAATTGCATCCACTTAAATATTAGTGATAATTCATAAACCATAATTTGCAAATTACCATTTTCTATTTTCTTTAAATAATAATAAATCAAGAAAATACTAAAGGCTAATATTATTTTGATAATTCAAAACTTGTTTACTTAAACATATTTAGTTAACAAGTTAATTATTTTAAAACCTAATAACAATTGTTAAACCTAGTTTTTAATTAAACCTAAATAGGAGTTACCCTAATTATTAATTCTTGTGAAAACTAATAAAATGCTAAAACCATTATTGATTTTGTTTCAAAGTAATTAGATAACACACCTATATTGCCAATCATCATTTTAAGAGTTGTACCATAATTTAGAAACCCTAGTTTTAATTTAAGTAAGGTCTTGACCCCATTATTTTATGTGTTCATCTTTAATAGTTGCAATCCTAAAACCTTAGGGGTTTAGCCCATATGAGCATCTAAGTCTCATCTATACCTATAAAACCCTAGTAAGAAAAATATGAATGCATGCTTATGATCCACTAGCATAAAATCAAGTCACATGAGATTATCATTTCATGTCCCTATTCTTAATTAAAACTTATATGATTCCCTAGTGTCACTTAGGAGCAAACCCTAACTTGTTAAGTGGATTAGTACCATTGATCACCACTCCTATATACCATACCATTAGGACCAACCTCAACCATCAAACCCTAATAGAGTCCTAGTGATGAACCCCAACACCAATTTTGGGTAGTAATGCACATAACATGCTCCTATCCCACTAAACCCTACTTAGAAAGTAATAAACCACTTAGCTTAGAAACCCTTAGTGATTACTTAGTGAAGCAAATGTGAAGCCATAATAAACCCTAACTCATAGCAACACCTTGACCATCATTCTTTGATATGATACCCATAATCAACCATAGTAATAAACCTGCTAATACTTGCTACATATAGACCAATTCTATTTAAGAACCCAACTAGTTCCTATTAAAGAACTAAATGAATCCAATAGTAAACTCTAGAAGCCCATAACTCCTATTTATAATAGTTCTTGTTCTTATTTAACCTGTTCTTCAAAAGTTATTCTTTTGAAGTACAAATGTCAATCAAACCATAGAAGCCATAGTTCTTATTTGAAATACTTACTATTTCTTAATTAACATGTTCTTCAAAAGTTATTCTTTTGAAGTATAGTATAAGTAATCATCAACCATGTTCTGTAGAACTTAAAATTGACAACTGTTCTTTACATATTGTTCCACCACTATTCTTTATGTGTGTGCTTGTTATGATGTCTTATATCACTTGGTTATGATGCTAATATAACCAAACCCTAATAAGAACCTTGTTTTAGAACCATTCTAAAAGTGCAACCAACCCTAAAGAAATCTTTACAACTCATACATCCTAAATCATCAAGGTTAGGTTACGCTCGGGACTATTGCATCTCATACTATGCATTATAGCATCTTTGCCAGTTCTTTAAACATTGTCCTTACCGGGAAGGGAACTACGAATGCGGCAGGAAAGGAACTCCGTGAAGTTCTAGTCAACCTGTGAAGACTGACGGGCATAGTTTTCATAATAAAATAAACTTTTGAAGAAATTTTTATGAAAACTTGCATTTTCCTATGACTTCCTGGTCTATGGCTGTAGCTAGTGCATGATACACCTATTTCCTAATATGAACTTGCTGAGTACGCTCGTACTCATCCCACTCTTAAATCCCCTGCTTAGCTATGGAGTCACCGGAGGAGGAACTACCGTGGAACTCGAAGACAAAGAAGTCAACTGCAACAAGATGAAGAATACAATCAAAGAAGTCAATGGAGTCAACTTCTGCATCAGCTAGCGTGGAAACTTAGACAAGTTATAGAAGGGAATCTTCCCCTAATCCTAGCACCTAAGTAGCTAGATTTCTATAGCCAGCGAAGTAGCTCCTAAGCTAGGGTTAGCAATTAGTTAGACTACGAGTCATTCTTCTGGAGCTTTATTTGAAGTTTTACCTCACTGTAAAGTAGGAGGCTATGTTGATCTTCTGTAAACAGTTCGTGTATCCTTCTATAGACATACCTTGGACTCACATATGTTTCTGTTGTACCACTCTGAGGGATGTAATTTGAGTGGACTGGTGTTTCACTTGTGTTATGTCAACGACTTGTGTACTACACCATGCAGTGGTACGCTGGGTCACCGCATTCAGTTATCTCAAATATTTCCTTCATCAAACATCAGGTGAATATGAACTCATAGGAGGACATGTTGCTGAAACAAGTGTCTGCATCTCCACGAAGTGAACCCATTGATTGATCAGCAGCTATGTCCTGGACAATAGAGTAAACAACACCAAACATCTCCATAAGGCTGTAAACTGAACCAAAATGAGAACCCCACCTCGTGTCTCCTGTTCTCTTAAGAGCGCGGATCTGGTTTGCTCCTTGACCCGTATCGACGCGAGCATTAGCAATTGCAATTTCTAGTTCATCTAGTTGGGCTTGATGGAGCTCGTCATGGCGCTTTGAAGACGAGTCAACGGTGTTAATGATAAAGATCAATTTCTGGAAAAATTGAGAAACTGAAATAACTTCTTTGGAAGCATCAACAAGAGAAAGTTGCAAGCGGTGGGCATACCAATGGACATAGTAAACATATGGGCATTCTTGGAGGAAAAGAGCTTGCAATCCATTCAATTCACCTCTCATGTAGTTGGCCCCGTCATAACCTTGTCCTCGAAGGTTTTGAATGTCAAAACCATGCTGTGATAAAACAAAGCTCAATTCTTCTTTAAGCCATGAGGGAAACTGACCAAACCAATTGTACTTGAAGCGGCGTTGATGCCCTTTTTGATGGGTTCGTTGCATGGAAAACAAAAAAATTCTATCGTGAACATGAACAAAAACCAAGATCCAATCTAGCAAGAAGCAAGATCTAATCTACCAAGATCGAAGCAACGAGAAGATCATGAGACTAACCCTCGAAGATTCCAAAGCCTACGAGATTAGATCTCATTGTTGATGTAGTCCATCGTATGTGTTGCAATCCGGCAGCACTTCCGTACTCGGTCGTGCGTACGGTGTCGATGAAGCCCGTCCTCTTCCCGTTCCAGCGGCCAGCGGAGATGTGGTAGATCCCCTCAGAATCCCAGCAGCACGACGGCGTGGTGGTGGTGGTGGAGGAGAAAAGCTGTAGGGCTTCACCTAAGCCGGAGCAGACTATCGGTGGGAGAGAGAGGCGGCCAGAGGTCAAGGGGTGAAGGAGGGCTGCGCCCCTGCCCCCTCCCCACTTTATATAGGGGGTGCGGCCAGGGCTGCATTGGCCCCTCCTCCAAGCCCTATGGCCGGCGGCCAAAGGAGGGAAAGGGGGGAAACTTGCCCCCCAAGTTGATCCCCCCTAGGGTTTTGGTAAACCCTAAGGGGTGGCCGGCCTGGGCCCTTGGGGCTTGGTGCGCCTGGCCCATTAGGGCAAGGCAGCACCCCCTCGGCCCATGTTGGCCCCCTGACAAGGTATTAACTTGTCAATGCCTACGGATTGTAGACTAGGGTTTAGCTGGATGTAGAGGGCAAGTAGATCTCGAAGGTTTCAGCCGAAAACTCGACGAATATGAAACTAGCCTTGGCGACGAATCTGCTTAAAGCTGCGACTCGCCCAGTTAATTGTTGTATTTCTTTCAACTTTGTTGGCTTCCTCATTGTTACGATAGCTTGGATTTTTTTGGGATTTGCTTCAATCCCTTTTGCTGAAACCAGGAACCCAAGAAGTTCTCCCGCAGGAACGCTGAAAGAACACTTCGTCGGATTCAGCTTGAGGCAAAACTTGTCGAGATTGTCAAAAGTTTCTTTCAGATCCTCTATCAACGTTGTCCCGTTTTTTGAAGTTATAACGACATCATCAATGTACACTTGTACATTTTTACCAATCTGTGTTGCTAAGCACTTCTGCATCATCCGTTGATATGTTGCTCCTGCGTTTTTCAGACCAAAAGGCATTGTTCTGTAGCAAAACACGCCATACGGTGTGATGAACGCTGTCTTGGCTTCGTCATCTTCTTTTAATCTGATCTGGTTATAACCAGAATATGCGTCCAGGAAGGAAAGACGTTCGCATCCTTCCGTGGAGTCGATAATTTGATCGATCCTTGGGAGGGGAAAGTGATCCTTTGGACAAGTGTTTATTGAGGCACGTAAAGTCGACACACATGCGAAGGACTTTCGTGTTTTTCTTTGGCACCATCACTCGGGTTAGCTACCCAAGTGGCCTCTGTAGATATTTCTTTAATAAAACCAGCTTCTCCGAGTCGATCAATTTCCGACGGCATGGCTTTGCGGTTTGGTTCCGAAAACGCCGCAAAGGTTGTTTGATTGGTCTCGCTATTGGATCCAAGTTTAGGTGGTGCTCGGCAAGTTCCCTGGGTACTCCTGGCATGTCAGCTGGACACCATGCGAAGATTTTCCAGTGCTCACGGAGGAACTCGACGAGCGCGCTTTCCTATGCGAGGTCCATGTTTGTCGCGATGGACGTCGTTTTCTTCGGATCCGTCGGGTGAATCTCGCACCTCCTTGGAATCTTTCGTCGTGTTAAAGGTTGGTTCCTTGCTAAATCTCCCTACATCTGGCAGCACATCATAATCAGTCGTGAGCCTTGACGCCATGTACTCTGCTTGCATCCTGAAAGTTTCTGATAGTCGATGAAAATCCTTGTCGCATTTATCGGCTAGCGCGAAGCTTCCTTTGACTATGATTGGTCCCTTAGGTCCAGGTAACCTCCGTAGCAGATACGTATAATGTGGTACCGCCATGAACCTCGCATATGCTGGTCGTCCCAACAAGGCATGATATTGCGACGGGAAATCCACAACTTCAAACTCCAACCTTTCTATCCTGTAATTTTCTCGGGTCCCAAACTGAACGTCGAGATGAATCCTTCCCAACGGATAACTCGGCTTCTCTGGTGTGATTCCATGGAAACGCGTGTCAGTTGGTTTTAGGTTTGCCAGGGATATGTTCATCTTCCTCAATGTATCTGCATACATAAGGTTTAGACTGCTGCCTCCGTCTATGAAAACTCGGGATACGTCGAATCCTGCGATCACCGCTGGCAAGATAAGTGCTGACTGCCCTGGTCGAGGAACTTGCTGCGGGTGATCCGCAATTGTGAAGCCGATATCCTGTCCCGACCAATTTAGGTACTCTATTGTTGGTGGAGGCATCTTCTCTGCCATGAACACTTGCCGCGATATTACCTTCTGAGCCCTGTTAGATAGCCTAGCTTTCTGAATCATCGAGACCGCGCCATTGGAATTAGGATCAACATACGGAGGTGGGTGTGGTGCTGCCGCTATTCTGAGCTGGTGTCGATTTTCGTCCGTGATCGCGGGAGGAGGTGGTAGGTGGATCTCACTCCTAGGCCCTTGGGGGTTTCTATTTGCTGCTTGAGCGTTGGCTATCCCTGCTACCCGTAGCATTGCTTGAAAATTACGACAGTCCTTCTGCAAATGTCCCGATCGC
Source organism: Lolium rigidum (assembly GCF_022539505.1). Taxonomy (NCBI): domain Eukaryota; kingdom Viridiplantae; phylum Streptophyta; class Magnoliopsida; order Poales; family Poaceae; genus Lolium; species Lolium rigidum. The sequence goes on along the minus strand of NC_061511.1, from coordinate 196,860,286 downwards.
CTTCTGCCATTGTTGTCGAGATAAAAATGCATCTGGCATGGCCCGTTCATCATATCTTCAGGAGTTACGAAAGGTCTTTGAAACCTTGACCCGCTGTTTTGCCTGTTATTTCGAGAGTCATCTCTGTTGTCGCCTCGCTGCTCATTACTTCTTTGATATTCATCTCTATTGTTTCCTCCGTTGTTTCCTCGAAAACCAGTCGATATTTGGCCAGGAGCATCGTAACTCGAGAATTGCCGCGGAAATCGCCTTCTATTTTGAAAGTTTCGGCTGCGGTCCTCCTCTGGTGACCTGTGTCGCTTGTTGTGAATAGCATCCTCTCCATCTGCCCATCTGTTTGCTATTTCCATCAATGCTGACACTGTCCTTGGGTTAGTTCTCCCCAAGTCTTCGACAAAATCTCCTCGCCGAATTCCTGCCACGAACGCATCTATTGCTCTCTCGTCAGATATGTTCTCTGATACGTCCAATTTGCATCACTATTTTATATCATAATTTGCTGTTATTCATTGATATATTTCATATTGGGACACAATACTTATGTTATTTCATCTATTTTGCATGTTTCATGATTATTTGGAGATCGAGCACGGAGCCGAGGATTCTGCTGGAAAAAGCACCGTCGAGATGCGATATTTCGGAAGATCAACTGTGGAAGGAAGTTTTACCAAAAATCCTATTTTTCCGGATGACGGAGGAAGCCGGAAGGGGGAGCCGAGCTGGACCCGGGGTGGGCCCACACCATAGGGTGGCGCGGCCCATGGCTCGGCCGCGCCACCATGTGGTGTGGGGGCCCCTCAGCCTCTTTCGCCTCCTTTTCTTCGCGAAACCCTTCGTCCCGAAGACCAAAGCCACGAGAGGAATCCTCACGAAGGGTTACGGCCGCCTCGCGGGGCGGAGAACACCGAGAGAGAAAGAGCTCTCCGGCGGGCAGGAATCCGCCGGGGAAATTCCCTCCCGGAGGGGGAAATCGACGCCATCGCCACCGCCATCGAGCTGGACATCATCTCCATCACCATCATCATCATCTCCACCATCATCACCGCCATCTCCTCCGCAGCACTTCGTCACCGCCGTAGCAATTTGGGTTTGATCTTGATTGTTTGATAGGGGAAACTCTCCCGGTATCTATTCATACTTGTTGTTGATGCTATTGAGTGAAACCATTGAACCAAGTTTATGTTCAGATTGTTATTCATCATCATATCACCTCTGATCATGTTCCATATGATGTCTTGTGAGTAGTTCGTTTAGTTCTTGAGGACATGGGTGAAGTCTAATTGTTAGTAGTGAACTATGGTTGAGTAATATTCAATGTTATGATATTTAAGTTGTGGTGTTATTCTTCTAGTGGTGTCGTGTGAACGTCGACTACACGACACTTCACCATTTATGGGCCTAGGGGAATGCATCTTGCACTCGTTTGCCAATTGCGGGGTTGCCGGAGTGACAGAAACCTAAACCCCCGTTGGTATATCGATGCAGGAGGGATCGCAGGATCTCAGAGTTTAAGGTCTGTGGTTAGATTTATCTTAATTACTTTCTTGTAGTTGCGGATGCTTGCAAGGGGTATAATCACAAGTATGTATTAGTCCTAGGAAGGGCGGTACATTAGCACAGGTTCACCCACACAACACTTATCAAAACAATGAAGATTAATCAGCTGTATGTAGCGAAAGCACTAGACTAAAATCCCGTGTGTCCTCGAGAACGTTTGGTCATTATAAGTAAACAAACCGGCTTGTCCTTTGTGCTAAAAAGGATTGGGCCACTCGCTGCAATTATTTCTCCTGCATTTTACTTACTCGTATTTATTTCATCTGATACATCAAAACCCCCTGAATACTTGTCTGTGAGCATTTACAGTGAAACCTTCATCGAAACTGCTTGTCAACACCTTCTGCTCCTCGTTGGGATCGACATTCTTACTTATCGAAGATACTACGATACACCCCCTATACTTGTGGGTCATCAAGACTATTTTCGCGCCGTTGCCGGGGAGTGAAGCGCTATTGGTAAGCGGAATTGGTAGGAAAACTTTTACTGTTTGTGCTGATTTTATTTACGCTTCGCTGCTATAAGTCATTATGGAGAGATCTTCTCTTCAATTTCTATTTGGGAAATCTACTACTACTGCAACGGTAGTGGATGAGGCGCCAGATGAGGAAGTAATACCATATAAAATACCTACGAAAATTATTGAACATGTTATGGATAACCGCTATGAAGGGGATGGAACTGTCCATCCAGGTGATAATTTACTGTTTTTGCATGAATTATGCGGGTTATTCAAATGTGCAGGTATTGCTATGAATGAAGTTAGGAAGAAACTATTCTCTATATCGCTGTCTGGTAAAGCGGCGCATTGGTATAAATTTCTGAAGAATGGTGATTCTCTTGACTGGGAGGACATTGTGCCTTTATTCTATTCCAAATTTTATCCTCCAAGTGAAATTCACAAAGATCGGAACCGCATATATAATTTCTGGCCTCATGATGGAGAGAGTATTGCCCAAGCTTGGGGGAGATTGAAGTCTTTAATGCTCAAATGCCCCATTCATGAGCTTCCTGGTAATGTTATTATTGATAATTTCTATGCAAGACTTTCTTTTCAAGACAAGACCTTGCTGGATACTTCTTGTTCTGGATCATTTACACGCAACAAAGAAGAGTTTAAAAGGGACCTTCTTGATCGGATCCAAGAAAATACTGAAGGTTGGGAGAATGACAAAGATAGAGAATCGGGTATAATTTATGATTATAAATGCATTGAAGCTTTTATGGATACTCGATACATTTCGTAATATTAGTGCTACATATGGTCTTGATTCTCAAGTTGCTGCAAACCTTTATAAAGCTTTTGCCTCTCATTATGAATTGCCTAAGAAGAATTTTGATAAGTATCATGAACCGTATAAAGATAAAATTGATTCATCTATTAATAAGTGTGTTGTAGTTGAAGCTGTCGATCGCGTTATTCCTGAAGCTTATATTGAAAAAACTCCTTTTCCTGCTAAAATGAAAGAGTACTCTGTTATAAATAGTGCGGTTCATAAAAGTGAAAAGAAACCTAGAGAACCTCGAAGAACAAATAAAAGTTGAACCTCGTTGTTGCGATAGTTAAAGATCTTGTGACTGAAAATGTTGAGGATGGTCATATTATTTTCTCGTGAAGATGCTTCTAATATTGTTTCACATCCTAATAAACCCAAACAAGCTAGTGTTCCTATGCTATCTGTTAAAATTGGTGATCATTGCTATTATGGTTTATGCGATATTGGTGCAAGTGTTAGTGCTATACCTTATGAGCTATACGCGGAGATTATGCACGAAATTGATTCTTGTGAACTTGAAGATATTGATGTGGTTATTCAGCTGGCTAATAGAGAAACTATTTCACCAATTGGTATTGTTCGAGATGTGGAAGTTCTATGTGGTAAGATTAAATATCCTGCTGACTTTTTGGTACTTGGTTCTGCTGCTAGTGATTATTGTCCTATCATTTTTGGTAGACCTTTTCTAAATACTTGTGGAGCTATTATAGATTGCAAGAAAGAGAAAATTTTGACTAAATTTGCTGGTGAATCTTATGAGTTTAACTTCTCTAAATTTACTAAAACTCCTTATAAAGCTGATTTGCCTAGTAATGATTTTAAAATGGAGCAGTGTGCATCTATTGTTCTTGTTCCTAACAATCCTTTGCGGCAACATTTGGAGGATAGCGAGAGTGAAATTTTTAGGAAAGAAAGAGAGGAGCTTGAGGAGATTTTTCTTCGCCAACCTATTCTCAAACATGATTTACCGGTGGAAGACTTGGGTACAACACCGCCACCAAAGGAAGATCCTGTTTTTGATTTAAAGCCTTTACATGATAATCTTAAATATGCTCATATTGATGATAAGAAAATATATCCTGTTATTATTAGTTCTAAACTTACGAGTTTGAAGAAGAAAGATTATTGCAAATATTGAAGAAACACCGAAGTGCTATTGGCTATACTCTTGATGACTTGAAGGGGATTTCTCCCTCTATTTGCCAACACGCCATTAATATGGAAGATGATGCAAAGCTCGTTGTTGAACCTCGGCGTCGTCTAATTCCTAAGATGAAGGATGTGGTAAGAAATGAGGTATTACGACTTCTTGAAGCTGGTATTATATATCCTATTGCTGATAGTAGATGGGTTAGTCCTGTGCATTGCGTTCCTAAGAAAGGAGGAATGACTGTTGTGCCTAATGATAATGATGAGCTCATACCTCAAAGAGTGGTTGTAGGGTATAGAATGTGCATTGATTATCGAAAAGTTAATAAAGTTACTAAGAAAGATCATTACCCTTTACCATTTATTGATCAAATGCTAGAAAGGTTATCTAAAAATACTCATTTTTGCTTTCTTGATGGTTATTCTGGGTTTTCACAAATTGCTTGTTAAAGCTAAAGATCAAGAGAAAACCACTTTTACTTGTCCCTATGGAACTTATGCTTATAGGCGTATGCCTTTTGGTTTATGTAATGCTCCTGCTACTTTTCAAAGATGCATGTCTGCTATTTTTCATGGCTTTTGTGAGAGTATTGTGGAAGTATTCATGGATGATTTTTCTGTCTATGGGAATTCATTTGATAGTTGCTTGCGAAACCTTGATAAAGTTTTGCAGAGATGTGAAGAAACTAACCTTGTTCTTAATTGGGAGAAATGCCACTTTATGGTTAATGAAGGAATTGTATTGGGACATAAAATTTCTGAGAGAGGTATCGAAGTTGATAGAGCTAAAGTTGAAGCTATTGAGAAGATGCCCTATCCAAGGGATGTTAAAGGTATTCGTAGTGTTCTTGGTCATGCTGGGTTTTATAGGAGATTTATTAAAGATTTCTCCAAGATTTCGAAGCCTCTTACTAATCTTCTTCAAAAAGATGTACCTTTTGTTTTTGATGATGATTGTAAGGAAGCTTTTGAAACTCTAAAGAAAGCCTTAACAACTGCTCCTATAGTTGAACCTCCTGATTGGAATTTACCTTTTGAAATTATGTGCGATGCTAGTGATTTTGCTGTAGGCGCTGTTCTTGGACAGCGAGTAGATAAAAAATTAAATGTTATTCATTATGCTAGCAAGACTCTTGATGCTGCTCAAAGAAATTATGCTACTACTGAAAAAGAATTGTTAGCTGTAGTCTTTGCTTGTGATAAATTTAGATCTTATATTGTTGATTCAAAAGTTACAATTCATACTGATCATGTTGCAATTAGATACCTTATGACAAAGAAAGATGCTAAGCCGAGGCTTATTAGATGGGTACTTCTTTTGCAAGAATTTGATTTACATATTGTAGATAGGAAAGGTGCTTGATAATCCTGTTGCTGATAATTTGTCTAGATTGGAAAATATTGCTTATGATCCTGTTCCCGTTAATGATAGTTTTCCAAATGAACAATTAGCTGTAATAAAGGTGAGTTCGCGAGACGAGTCCTTGGTATGCTTGATTATGCTAACTTTATTGTTTCCAAGTACTTGCCTCCAACCTTTTCAGCTCAGCGAGAGGAGGAAATTCTTTTATGACTTGAGGCATTATTTACGGGATGACCCACACTTATATAAAGAAGGAGTGGATGGTATTATGCGAAGGTGTGTTCCCGAATATGAACAACAAGAGATACTGAGTAAATGTCATGGCGAGTGCTTATGGAGGACATCACGCCGGAGATAGAACCGCACAAAAGGTTCTACAATCAGGTTTTTATTGGCCAACTCTCTTCAAAGATGCAAGGAAGTTTATTTTATCTTGTGATGAATGTCAAAGGGTTGGTAATATCTCCAGACGTAATGAAATGCCTATGAATTATACTCTTGTTATTGAACCATTTGATTGTTGGGGATTTGACTTCATGGGACCTTTTCCCTCTTCAAAAGGTAACACTCATATACTTGTTGCTGTTGATTATTTTACTAAATGGGTGGAAGCCATACCTACAAAAAGTGCTGATGGTGAGACCTCTTTAAAAATGCTTTTAGATATTATTTTTCCTAGATTTGGAGTACCTAGATATATTATGACTGATGGAGGTTCTCATTTTATTCATGGAGGTTTTAGAAAAACTCTTGCTAAGTATGGTATTAATCATAGAATTGCATCCGCCTATCACCCTCAAAGTAGTGGTCAAGTCGAACTATCAAATAGAGAAATTAAATCTATCTTGCAGAAAACCGTTAGTAAATCTAGAAAGAATTGGGCTAGTAAATTGAAAGATGCACTATGGGCTTATAGAACTGCTTATAAAAACCCCATGGGAATGTCACCTTATAAAATGGTTTACGGAAAAGCTTGTCATTTACCTTTAGAACTAGAACACAAAGCTTATCGAGTTGTTAGAGAATTAAATAAAGATCCTAAACTTGCCGGTGATAAGAGGTTGCTACAATTAAGTTCTCTAGATGAATGGAGAAGTGAGGCTTATGAAAATGCTAAACTCTTTAAAGAAAAAGTTAAAAAATGGCATGATAGAAGGATCATCAAAAGAGAGTTTAATATTGGGGATAAAGTCCTATTGTATCGGTCTCGTCTCAGATTCTTTGCAGGGAAATTACTCTCGAAATGGGAAGGACCATATGTTGTTGAGGAGGTGTATCGTTCGGGAGCAATTAAAATTAGCTCTCTCCAAGGCAATGCTACGCAAGTGGTGAATGGACAAAGACTCAAGCATTATATCTCAGGTGATTCTTATAATGTTGATGTTGATATTATTCGAGTGGAAACACCGGAAGCTTTCATCAAGGGACAAATCGACAGTCCGCCAGAACTCGACTTTGAACTGGTAATGAAAAGTTCGCGATTTACTTTCCGAACATTATTTTTGTTGTTTTTGGAAAATATGAAAAATTACGAGTTCGAAACGGAGTGGAAAGGACGCACGAGGGCGTGGCACCACAGGCCGGCGCGGCCTGGCCTGGGCCCGCGCCGCCTTGTGGTCTGGCCGCCTCGTCGCCCCTTTCCGACTCTGGTTCGATCTGGTACTTTCCGTTTGTTCTGAAAATTTTTACTATAAAATCCACCGGACCCCTGGAGGTCCGTATATCGTTTTCTCGACGTGTTTTGTTTTGAGCTGTTTCTGCCAGGATTTGTTTTAGATCTAGAGCCATCATGTCTTCATCGGGAACTCCGAAGGATAGCTCCTGCAAGGATGTTGGCAACTTGTACATGGAGGAGCTGAGGATGCACCCAAAGGAGTTGATGCTCGTCGAGGGAAAACTGCAGATCAAAGATGTTCAGGGTCCCAAAGGAGAAGGAAGCTTGGAAGACAGGATGGAGAAGCTAGAACAAGAGGTCTTCAATTATAAGAAGATGGCCGAGCGTGAAGTGGATATCTTTCACAAGATTGTGTCTGAACTCATTGCTGAGCACGAGAAGGAAACTGGAAAGTTATGGGGCGACATCCTCTCACTTCACGACACCACCAACAAACTCCAAGCTCAACTCTATGACATTCATAATCAGAACTATGAGTATGAAAACAGGTTTAAACATATAAGCCGTGCTGCTAGTTTCAGGATTCCCGAGACCAAGATGTCATTTGTTGATGGAGAGCCTTTATCTTGGAAGTCTGAAGACGGGAAGAGTTCATCACCACCATCACCAAAGGAGTAATTCCTCATCAGTATTGGCATCCCCTTGGTTTGTTCCAAGCTTGGGGGAGTGCCACGGTATCACATTATCATTACCTTTTACTTTTTACTATCAAGTAGTGTCATATCATGAGTAGGGAAGTTATCGTATGAGATGGGTTGCGGTGTGGAGTATCTCTCCTTTAGTTTGTCTATGTATCCCTTGGTGTGAGTTATCGTTATGGAATATTAATGAGAAGTCTTATCATTTACATATTGCACACCTTATTTTAGTTTGCAATTTCTACTATATGATTGATCTTGATTTTAGTATTGGTACCACTTTGGGAGCATTGAGTTAATCTATTTGGTTTTGGCAAACTTAGCAATGGTCAATAGCAACAACACTTTGAGTTTAAGAAGAATAGAGGAAATACATGTAGAGGATATTATTATCTTTCTTATCAGTCCTTAGCATTAGTATTCTAAAGTTAAAACTGTTTGTGCTTACAAGTAAGATGCATGATTGTTTCTATCACATGTATATTTGTTTGTTTCCCTCAACTCTTATGCTTGCTAATTAACCTTGCTAGCCAAAGACACTGTCTTGAGAGGGAATACTTCTCGTGCATCCAAACCTGAACCCAAACCTATGCCATTTGTGTCCACCATACGTACCTACTAAATGGTATTGTTTGCCATTCCAAGTAAATACTTCATGTGCTACCTTTAAACAATTCAAAACTTATTACTTCTTATTTGTGTCAATGTTTTATAGCTCATGAGGAAGTATGTGGTGTTTTATCTTTCAGTCTTGTTAGGCAGCCTCCACTAAAGGACTAGTGGCTTCATCCACTTATCCTATAATTTTGCAATAAGAGGTGGCAACGGGGTTCCCGACCCCAATTAATCAACTTTCATTAATAATTCTCTTCACATGTTTTGCCCTGATTCATCGGTAAGCAACTTAATTTTGCAATAGACACTCCTCCATGGTATGAGATTGTTGGAAGGCACCCGAGGATTCGGTTAGCCATGGCTTGTGTAAGCAAAGGTTGGGGGAGTGTCAACCCTTAAATAAACTAAAATACATGTGTAAACAAAAGAGAAGAGGGATGATCTACCTTGCTGGTAGAGATAACGTCCTTCATGGGAGCCGCTCTTTGGAGGTTTGTTTGGCAAGGGGGTTAGAGTACCCGCTACCGGTCGTTGACAACAACAAACACCTCTCAAAACTTTACTTTTATTCTCTTTATATGATTTCAAAACTGAAAAAGCTCTAGCACATGATTTAATCTCTGCTTCCCTCTGCGAAGGGCCTGTCTTTTACTTTATGTTGAGTCAGTAAACCTATTTCCCTCCATCTCAAGCAAGCATTTGAGTTGTTGTGATCAAACTATTATATTGTGATTTGCTTCATCATGTCTCTACTCTTTCTTGTTTAGTACAAGTTTTACCTTGAATGAATATAGCCTTGAAAGTCATCAATGATTAATATGATTGAGTATGCAAGTTTACCATAAGATATGAGAGTGCTGCTCAATAGATGAATATAATCTGTTAAATGTTCTCTGACCAAGAACAAAGTTTGCCATCACCAATTATGATTCCTTATGCACCTTTATTTGTGATTACCTTATACTTATTTCAAGTTGAATTATATGAGGAAGTTGTTTACTATAATGTCTTGTGTGAATGAATATGATGCTTCTTGTCCGTATTTTATTTATCGACTCTTCACTCCATAAACATGTGGACCTGTTTACGAGTTCGGTTTCGCTTGGGGACAAGCGAAGTCTAAGCTTGGGGGAGTTGATACGTCCAATTTGCATCACTATTTTATATCATAATTTGCTGTTATTCATTGATATATTTCATATTGGGACACAATACTTATGTTATTTCATCTATTTTGCATGTTTCATGATTATTTGGAGATCGAGCACCGGAGCCGGGATTACTGCTGGAAAAAGCACCGTCAGGATGCGATATTTCGGAAGATCAAGCTTGTGGAAGGAAGTTTTACCAAAAATCCTATTTTTCCGGATGACGGAGGAAGCCGGAAGGAGGGAGCCAGGTGGACCCGGGGTGGGCCCACACCATAGGGTGGCGCGGCCCATGGCCTGGCCGCGCCACCATGTGGTGTGGGGGCCCCTCGGCCTCTTTCGCCTCCTTTTCTTCGCGAAACCCTTCGTCCCGAAGACCTAAGCCACAGAGGAATCCTCACGAAGGGTTACAGCCGCCTCTGCGGGGCGGAGAACACCAGAGAGAAAGAGCTCTCCGGCGGGCGGGAATCCGCCGGGGAAATTCCCTCCCGGAGGGGGAAATCGACGCCATCGCCACCGCCATCGAGCTGGACATCATCTCCATCACCATCATCATCATCTCCACCATCATCACCGCCATCTCCTCCGCAGCACTTCGTCACCGCCGTAGCAATTTGGGTTTGATCTTGATTGTTTGATAGGGGAAACTCTCCCGGTATCTATTCATACTTGTTGTTGATGCTATTGAGTGAAACCATTGAACCAAGTTTATGTTCAGATTGTTATTCATCATCATATCACCTCTGATCATGTTCCATATGATGTCTTGTGAGTAGTTCGTTTAGTTCTTGAGGACATGGGTGAAGTCTAATTGTTAGTAGTGAACTATGGTTGAGTAATATTCAATGTTATGATATTTAAGTTGTGGTGTTATTCTTCTAGTGGTGTCGTGTGAACATCGACTACACGACACTTCACCATTTATGGGCCTAGGGGAATGCATCTTGCACTCGTTTGCCAATTGCGGGGTTGCCGGAGTGACAGAAACCTAAACCCCCGTTGGTATATCGATGCAGGAGGGATCGCGAGGATCTCGAGTTTAAGGCTCGTGGTTAGATTTATCTTAATTACTTTCTTGTAGTTGCGGATGCTTGCAAGGGGTATAATCACAAGTATGTATTAGTCCTAGGAAGGGCGGTACATTAGCACGAGTTCACCCACACAACACTTATCAAAACAATGAAGATTAATCAGTCTGTATGTAGCGAAAGCACTAGACTAAAATCCCGTGTGTCCTCGAGAACGTTTGGTCATTATAAGTAAACAAACCGGCTTGTCCTTTGTGCTAAAAAGGATTGGGCCACTCGCTGCAATTATTTCTCCTCGCATTTTACTTACTCGTATTTATTTCATACGATACATCAAAACCCCACGAATACTTGTCTGTGAGCATTTACAGTGAAACCTTCATCGAAACTGCTTGTCAACACCTTCTGCTCCTCGTTGGGATCGACATTCTTACTTATCGAAGATACTACGATACACCCCCTATACTTGTGGGTCATCATTCTCTGCCGAGTTTTTGATGATGTTCCATCTTTGGATGTACTTTCTCATCGATTCATCATGTTTTTGTCGACACGACCTCAACTCTTCAAGTGATGCCGGTTTTTTGCAGGTTGATCGGAAGTTCTTGACGAACACATCCTCAAAACTGTCCCAGCTGTCGATGGATCCCGGAGGAAGTTTCTTTATCCAGGATCTTGCAGCTCCGCTCAGGTGTATTTGAATACTCTGCATGGCTGTTGCCCTGGTGCCACCTATCAACTTCACCGTCTCCAGGTAATCGACTAACCAATCCTCAGGATCTTGCAGGCCATCGAATTTCTTGAAACTGTCGGGTAACTTGAATCCTGACGGGACACGAGTTTTTCGAACTCGTCTCGTAAAACACGGGAGTCCGCACATATCTTCTTCGGCAACTTCTGGTGAATGCCGATGTTCTCTTCTTTCTTGTCGCGCTCTATCCACTCTGGCCTGGGTCATTGTGTCTCTAACTCCACTTGCTCTCGGTGGATCTTGCACTGTTGTAGTAGGTCGCGGACTATTTTGCCTTGCGGTTCCTTCGGGAGGTGTAGCTGCGAACGCTGCTCCCATGGCTCCACATCCTGCCATGGCCATGTTATACAACGCTTCTCTTGGATCTCCGGGAGGTGGTCTGGACGCTAGGATGAAAGCTTGCGTCGCCATGTACCCTGCTTCTGGTGTTTTTGGAATAATATTTCCCCTCGTGTCGATTGACATAAAGGACATATCGAGGTTTTGGATTAAAGTCTCTCTTTCTGCTTCAGGTATGTTTTGCAGCCGAGATCTTGCTCTCCTACGAGCTTCTCTATGACTATCTCCCGAAGTTCCCGATCGTCGACTTAACTCCGCTCTTCGCCTGCTTGATGCGGAAGCTGCCTCTCTTCTTCTGTTCAAAGCAGTACGTCTGTTTTTCCAATTCTCTTCCTGCTCTGGCGAGCCTATATTGGTATGCTTGCAGTTCTTCCGCCGTAGCGGTTGTCTCCATTGGTTCAGAACCATCCATAGCTCTCGCAGCTCTATCCCATGCTGCTTGTGGGAGTTGGACTCTGGCACGTGGTGTAGGCCCAACATATTTAGTGCCCAAACCTCGTCTCAGGTCCGAGGGATCGACATATGGATTTCCTAATTCGTCGAAAGCCTCTGATGTTTCCTCCTGATCGCGATTTGTTTCCCCAATGGCATAAACTTGATGATATTTGGAATTTTGAACTTTACTGGGTTTGGTGACACCATCATATAGATTGGTGAAGACCTTGCCCACAGTAGTGGATCTGTCGATGAAGTTAAAGCTGTCGACGCTACTCGAGTCATCGCTTATATCGGAGTCCGCGGATGACTCGAAGGATATGTCGCTGAAGATCTTGGCGAGTTTTTCACTTGCCCTGGTGCTGATGAAGCGTGGCGACGAAATCTCTCCTTCGCTTGACACTGTTGATGATGCTGAGTCTGAAGTGTCGAGATCAACCGCTGATAATCCCGACGAGATCGGAATTTCGAGATGATATGATCCTTCCTTCTCGACGCGGAAGTGGAACTCTCCAAACGTCATCTCCATGGGCTCCTCCAGATACGCATATGCATCCAAACGGGACGGCGGGTGAGGAACAAAATCAACGAGACCAGTTTCGATCTGTTTACCTCTGTCCATGATGTTGCTTGCTACCGACGAAATCGACGATCTTGAACGTGACATCGAGATCAGCTCCTTATCGCCTCTAGATCCCACAGACGGCGCCAATTGACAAGGTATTAACTTGTCAATGCCTACGGATTGTAGACTAGGGTTTAGCTGGATGTAGAGGGCAAGTAGATCTCGAAGGTTTCAGCCGAAAAGTACTCGACGAATATGAAACTAGGGTTGTGTTGACGAGAAATTCGATCCTTTCTTTGTCCCTCGACCCCCCTTATATAGGAGGTGGAGCCGAGGGTTTCGTAGTACACAAGTTTACAGAGTCCGGGAGGGTTTCTAACCCGTCCCGCAAGATTACAAGTATCCTTTCCTAATACAACTCTAGCTTTCCTTAATAGTATCTTGGGCTTCCGAATCTTCTCATCCTTCGAGTCGTGGGCCTTCATAAAACCCCGGGTACCATCCTCGGCAGGCCCATTGGGGATGCCTATGTCACCCCCCTAGGTCGTGGGCCCCATGGTGGAACCCTCCAGAACCTTCTACAACCTTCCCGGTATTCCACCGGAAAAATCCCGAACTTTTCCGAAACCTAGAAATCAACTTCCCTTATATGAATCCTATTCTCCGGACCATTCCGGATCTCCTCGTGATGTCCTGGATCCCATCCGAGACTCCGAACAAACTTCGGACTCCATCTTTTATTCTGAATCTACTTATGTGACATCGAACCTTAAGCGCGTCACCCTACGGTTCGTGAACTATGCAGACATGGTCGAGACTCCTCTCCGACCAATAACCAATAGCGGGATCTGGAGATCCATAATGGATCCCACACATTCAACGATAACTTAGTGATCGATTGAACCATTAACATACGATACCAATTCCCTTTGTCGCGCGATACTTTACTTGTCCGATGTTCGATCATCGGTATCTCCATACCTAGTTCAACCTCGTTACCGACAAGTACTCTTTACTCGTTACCGTGGTATGTCATCTCTTGTGACCTTGTCACATGCTTGCAAGCTAATTAGATGTCATTCCACCGAGAGGGCCCGGAGTATATATATCCGTCATCGGGATGGAAAAATCCCACTCTTGATCCATATGCCTCAACTCATACTTTCCGAATACTTAATCTCATCTTTATAACCACCCATTTACGCAGTGGCGTTTGATGTAATCAAAGTACCCTTCCGGTATAAGTGATTTACATGATCTCATGGTCAAAGGACTAGGTTACTATGTATCTGAAAGCTTATAGCAAGTTGAACTTGATGACTTGATCTCATGCTATGCTTACTATGGGTGTGTGTCCATCACATCATTCACCTAATGATATTATCTTGTTATTAATAACATCCAATGTTCATGATCAGGAAACCATGATCATCTATTAATCAACAAACTAGTTAAACGAGAGGCTTACTAGGGACTCTGGTTGTTTACACAACACACATGTATTAATGTTTCCGGTTAATACAATTATAGCATGGGGTGTAAACATTTATCATGAACACTAAGACATAACAATAACAAATTTATTATTGCCTATGGGGCATATCTCCAACAGTCTCCCACTTGCACTAGAGTCAATAATCTAGTTTACATTTGTAAAGATATAACACCTTGGCCTTCTGGTGCTTATCATGTTTTGCTCACGGGAGAGGTTTCGGTCAACGAATCCGACACGCTCAGAAACGTATGTATTTTGCAATTCATTTGCGTCTCAACGCATCACTCATTTTCCAAATGAGTCGGCATTAATCATATATGTTCAGTCTTCTGGTGGAACCTTAATTCCGCGGTCTGAAATATGTCACTAATATTTTCACACACAATATAACTTCATAGTTCTGACACTATCGGAACTACACCAAATTCTCAAAGAACTCCTAGACTTAAACATCCTCAGTCATTGTCAAAACAATGACATACTCTGCCTTCGTTTGTAGAATCCGTCACAATATTTAGAACTCATCTAAATCTAGCATAGACTTCTTCTAGCCCATTGTGCTACCTTTTAAGCAACACTTAGCCTAATTGAGATTAAAATTTTATTTCTATATGTGACCAAACTAATATTGGTGCAACACCTTACAACGATTTGTTTGTCATTACCCCATACAAAACTATATATATATATATATATCCTTGGTTCTTCTAAAGTACTCAGGGATATCCTTACTATTGTCCAATGATCATTACATGAATCTGTTGGAGATATGCCCAAGAGGCAATAATAAATTAGTTATTGTTATATCTTAGTGTTCATGATAAATGTTTACATCCCATGCTATAATTGTATTAACCGAAACATTGATACATGTGTGTTATGTAAACAACAAGGAGTCCCTAGTAAGCCTCTAACTAGCTTGTTGATTAATGGATGATCATGGTTTCGTGATCATGAACATTGGATGTTATTAATAACAAGGTTATGTCATTAGGTGAATGATATAATGGACACACACCCAAATGAGCGTAGCATAAGATCAAGTCATTAAGTTCAATTTGCTATAAGCTTTCGATACATAGTTGCCTAAGTCCTTCGACCATGAGATCATGTAAATCACTTACATCGGAAGGGTACTTTGATTAGATCAAACGCCATTGCGTAAATGGGTGGTTATAAAGATGGGATTAAGTATTTGGAAAGTGTGAGTTGAGGCATATGGATCAATAGTTGGATTTGTCCATCCTGATGATGGATAGATATACTCTGGGCCCTCTCGGTGGTCGTCTGATTAGCTTGCAAGAATATGATTGGATCATAAGAGATGACATACCACAGTACGAGTAAAGAGTACTTGTCGGTAACGAGGTTGAACAAGGTATGGAGATACCGATGATCGAACCTCGGACAAGTAAAATATCGCGTGACAAAGGGAATCGGAATCGTATGTAAACCAATCGATCACTAAGTCATCGTTGAATATGTGGGAGCTATTATGGATCTCCAGATCCCGCTATTGGTTATTGCTCGGAGAGGAGTCTCGACCATGTCTGCATAGTTCACGAACCATAGGGTGACGCGCTTAAAGTTCGATGTCGCATAAGTAGATTTGAATATGGTATGGAGAGGAAGTTTGTTTGGAGTCTCGGATGGGATCCAGGACGTCACGAGGAGGTCCGGAATAGTCCGGAGAATAAGATTCATATAAGGGAAGTTGATTTCTAGGTTTTCGGAAAAGTTCGGGATTTTTCCGGTGGATGACCGGGAAGGTTCTAGAAGGTTCCGGGGGTCCCACCAGTGGGCCCACGACCCTAGGAGGCCTAGCATGGGCCGAGGGGTGCTCCCTAGCCTAATGGGCCAGGGGCACATGCCCCTCAAGGCCTAGCCGGCCAAACCCCTAGGGTTTCCCCAAAACCCTAGGGGGGATCAACTTGGGGGGGAAGAATTCCCTCTTCCCCCCACTTGGCCGCCGCCCCCTAACCCTAGATGGGAAAGTGGGCCACCCCCACCGACCTGGCCCCCTATATAAAGAGGGGAGGGGGTGGCCGGCCACTAGTCCCTTCACCACAACCCTGGCCGCCCCCTCTCTTCCTCCACCATACGTTGTTCCGGCTTGGCGAAGCCCTGCAACTTTTCTTCCTCCACCACCACCACGCCGTCGTGCTGCTGGAACTTGGAGGAGATCTACCACACCTCCTCTTCCCGCTGGAACGGGGAGAGGAAGGGCTTCATCGACACCGTACGCGCGACCAAGTACGGAAGTGCTGCCGGATTGCAGCACCGGGACGATCGTCTACACCAACAACGAGATCTAATCACGGAGGCTTTGGAAATCTTCGAGGGTTAGTCTCATATCAATCTTGTTGCTTCAATCTTGTAGATTAGATCTTGGGTGTTCCATAGATTAGATCTTGGATTTATTCGTCTTGCGGTAGGAATTTTTTTTGCTTTCTATGCTACGAACCCCATCAGTGGTATCTGAGCCGTGTATATGCATAGATCTGTTGCACGAGTAGAACACAATGGTTTTGTGGGCGTTGATGTTTTTGTTGTCTTTAGTTATGTGTACTTTGATCTTGTGGGATGGTGGGATGAAGCGGCCCGGGCTAACTTTACATGACCGCGTCTCATGAGACTTGCTCCACGCTTGACATGCAACTTGTATTGCATAAGTGGCTTTGCGGGTGTCTGTCTCTCTCACCATAGTTAAGATTCAATTTACTCTTTCTATTGACAACACTAGTATCACCGTTGTGGTTCATGTTCGTAGGTAGATTGGATCTTACTCGAAAACCCTAAACCACGTAAAATATGCAAATCAAATTAGAGGCGTCTAACTTGTTTTTGCAGGGTTTGGTGATGTGATATGGCCATGATGTGATGATTATATTTGATGTATGAGATGTTCATTATTGTATTATGGCAACCGGAAGGAGCCTAATGGTTGTCTTTAAATTTGTTAAGACCTGCGTGTCTATTCATCATGTAATAGCTTTATTTCAAGTAGTTGTGATAGTAGCTATAAGTGATGGACAACCATGAAGCGGCGCCATGGACCTTGGTGCAATGCTGGTGATGATGGAGATCATGCTCATGTGCTTTGGAGATGGAGATCAAAAGCACAAGAAGAAAGGCCATATCATATCACATATTATGAATTTCATGTGATGTTAATCCTTTATGCATCTTATCTTGCTTAGATCGCGACGGTAGCATTATAAGATGATCCCTCACATTAATATCAAGATAATAAAGTGTTCTCCCCTCGTATGCACCGTTGCTACAGTTCGTCGTTTTGAAGCATATAGTGATGATCGGATGTGATAGACTGTAACGGCCCAGGGTAGCACCCCTATTAGAATTTGCTTGCTCTTTTTATTTTGTGCATCATCATAGCATTGCATCACATCATCCATGTTTTAACAAAATAAAACTATTTTATAAATCTCCCTTGTCTTTTATTTTACATAAAACCCTAATCCTGTGTTTCCCTCATATGGTTATAAAATGAGAATCTCCCCTCTTCTTTTCTTTCAACTAAACCCTAAACCCCCTCTCATATTCCTATTTTATAATTAAGTTGTTCAACAAGTAATTTGGATTAAAATGTGGTTTGTTTTGATTACAAATAAATTAATATTTTGGGAAATTATTCTTGGCTCACCTCATCCTCTTTCAAATTCAAATGGGGTTTTGAAATCAGATGGTTTTAAACAAAAACAGAAAAAGAAATAAAATAAAATCAGTAAAGAAAAACCCCCTCTCTCCCTTGGGCCTCTCTCCTCCCTGGCCCATCCCTCTCTCTTTCCCTTTTCCCTCTTCCCATCCGGAGGCCCAGCTCTCCCCTCCCCTTTCCTCAGCCCAGCCCGCCTTGATCCGGCCCGGATACCCCTTCACCTTTTTCTCTCTGTGTCGTCTTCCTGGAGAGACCACGAGAGAGGCGTGAGAGGCAGTGGTCCTCCACCACCGATGCCCCCCACACCGTTCCCTCCCCATGTGAGCCCCCTCTCCCCTCTCTTTATCTCTGGAGCCAGCTCCTCGTCCTCACCCACTCCAACTGCCTCCCCTTCCTTTCCACTTTCCCACGAAACAGAGAAAGGAGAAACCCCCTCTGCCTCCGCCACCGTTCGCCGCCAATCCACCGTCTCCGGCCACCCCAAGCCTCGCCACCGCCACTGTTCGCGCCGCCTCGTCGTCCTCTACAAGCTGGCCAAAGGAATCGAGCCGGGCCGCTCTACATCGCCGCCAACATCGCCGTTTCTCCTCCGTCCCCGGCCCGGGATTTCGTCGAAATCGACGGCTCCGGCCACCCTCCGGCCAAACCAACCACACCATCGCGTCCAGGTCGTCGCTGCGCGTCCCCTGCACCCCTTCTCCTCCTTCCTCTCTTCCTAGTTCCCTTTTTCACTGTGTTGCCGGCCACCTTTTCCCGCAGATCGACGTCGCCGGTGGCCTCCGTCACCCTCCAGTGGGCGGCGCCGCCTCCTCTTGGTCCGCGCCGGCGAGACGCGCCCAACGCGCCCGGCCTCGCTACCTGGGGCGCCCTGCAACGCCCGCTCGCATCCATGCCGAGCCACAGTGGTCACCGCCCCGCGCGCGGCGTCTTCCGTCGAACACCTCCCGTGCGCGCGCGGATGGTTCGCCACGGTGGCGTCCAGCGTGGCGCGGGTCCCGCTCGTCAGCCTCTGAGGCTGGCGTCCTCCTCGGTAACAAACGTCTCCCAGATCCAGATCTTGACAGTTTTGTTTTTAGCCCCCTTTTTTGTTCTAAGCTTCAACCCGCAGCCCCTGGCGCGGAAGGTTTTCCGAAAACCCCCTTGAGCCTCTGAAAAACTAACCCGGGGTCCTCCCCCCCCCCCGGCTGGTTATGTTTTTGGGTCCTTCCCATTTAAATAAATATGTTTAATTATTTTAAAATAGCAAAACCCTAATTTGTTAATAACTTTTCATCTGTAAATCAAAATGAAAAGTGTTATATATGAAAATTGATCAGAAAAACATAAGGAACATGAATATGACATTCATACATCTGTTATCATCTTGCATCATGACACATCGTGGTAGTTTTGCATATTCACCTCACATATATGCGGAGTATTTCGGATACCGACTAGGGTTTTCCCCGCTCCGTTTAATATTGAAGTAGCTCACCCCTGCCATGTTATGCCATGCTAATCCACACTTAAATTTGTCGGTATAAAATGCAACTCCAACTCTAAGTTGTTTGTCCGGGTTCCGATCCCGCTTAATTTGGATAATTGCATTGCACCATCTTTGCCATGTCAAGCATATTATCTTGATCATGCCGATTCTTCTTCCGTAGTAGTAAGATTGCATACGTTGTGTGTTCCAGCATTTGCTTCTTCCCGGATAGGATCACGAAGTGTTGATGTGAGATACGACGAGTTCTCCGACAAGTTCTTCTCGCAGTTTTCCACAGAGCGAGCCCTCTCTCTTCACCTATTTTACTCTCTCCCTCGCACTTGCTATCCTTATGTTGCGATTCTTTATCGAGTCACGTGTCCTATTCCACTTGTTTACCATAATAATCCTATATGTATCATTCCTTACCCATAGCCGTTGCTTGATGTTTGAGCCTTGCGAGTCATAGGCGTGTTTAGGCGCTCGTTGTTTATCTCGATCCGTTATCGGGATATGTTGGGTTGTTGGGAGGTTATCACATGCTATATCGGTTGTTGGAGATACACATGCTTTACTTATTTGTTAACAACTAAAATTGTAAGCGAGAGGCATCTGTGAGCCCCTTTGCGAAAGCATCGGAACTTTGACTCGCTAATGTCCCCTAGGACCCGAGTTCTTGTTATCCGTTCCGAGATTGAGCGCTCTACCCATGCGTGGGGACGATTATTGGGACCCCCCTCACCCATTACCTTTTCTCAAGTCAGTTGAAAAGGGGGCCACAACCTTGGTTTTATTTGCCTATGCCATGTATGCCATGCTTTACTTCCTGTTGCCTTCGGGTGTTTACTTCCTGTTGCCTTCGGGTGTTTATATTCTGTACTGTACCCCGCGGGACGTTTAGCGAAAGCGTGTGGTTCGCACGCCTAGCCGCCGTCGCAAACCCTGAGTCCGCTTCGGAGTACGGCCGGACTTCGTTACGGGTAGCTTAGTCGGGTGGCCCCCTAGACTTTCTTGTTGAGCTGGGAACGGTCTTGTTGTGAGACATCCACCTGTCGTAAGTGGGTCGAGCATGCGTATGGTTACATTTGGGCAACCCCTGCAGGGTGTACATCTTATCGATAAGCCGTGTCCGCGGTTATGGACGACTTGGAATTGTATAGCTTGATCATAGAACAACTTACACCGTTATCTTGTTGCTAATAATCTGTTAATAACTTGCGTAGTAATATAGCACTACTACAACCGATACCTAATAAAACTTGTCCACCGTTGAGTGCCTTTTACATTGCCTCTTCGCAATTGTTGAAGGGGATATGTGTATTTGGTCGGGTTATGTTTGTGTAGTCTTTATCTGTTACCTTATGCGCTCTCTTATCTTCTACGAGTAGACGGATGTTGTAGCGTGTCTCTATTGGTTATAGTTTTGCTGCCGCTAAACCTACCATATAGCCCCGGGCGATATATATATATACTCGCTCGGCGAGCATAGCCATTTCCAGTCTCGCTAAGTACGTGCCGGAGTTCGTTCCTTGGTACTTACTCTCGCCTTTTCCCTTTCTCTTTTGCTTCCTCCCTTTTGTCGGCAACCGATGGCCCGACTTTTGCAGGTACGAGATGACGACGTTAGCAAGGTTACCCTTCCGGCTTGGCCTGGGCAGGGTTATGGACGCCATCGGTTATCTTCGGGACTCTTAGTCCAATTTGTATCTTGTCCGTACTCGGACGTATTTGATCTTACTGTATGATTTGGATCTTTGTATTGTATATTTGTATCTTGACTCGTTGGAGTCGTTGTTGTAATATATGTATCTTGTGGGCTCTATTGTAATCCTGTTGTAATGTTACCGCTCGTGTTAATTCCTCTGGCATCACGTGTGTGATTTGTCGCGCACGTCGTGTCGGAGGGCGTCTCTGAATCGATATCGTGCGGATTTTGGCGGGATCGCTGGAATCCTCATGGTACCGGTTCTGGGGCGTCACAAGTTGGTATCAGAGCCAGGTTGCGGTACCCCACTAGTCCAGCCTGTAGGATAACCTTGCCAACGGACGTTGTTGTGTCTAGTGTCAAAACTATTTTCTAAAATTCGTTGGATAGATCTGATTAGCTCTATTTTTCTCCTTACCTCTATTCTTCCTCTTCTTACCTATGCGAGTTTAAGCCTTCTCTCTTATCTGAGTTTCTCCGAGTCTTAGGTTCCGACGTGGGTTGGACGATCTATGCCTTCACCTATTAGGACCGATCTCTGAAGATTTCTGACAGAAGAACATCACCGGCGGCAAACCTTTGTCTTATCTGTTGACACCATCTCGGTTTATGTGATCCTTCCTCTATCCCTTGTGTTTTTGACCTCATGAACCTTCGTTGTCGATGTTTACCAAGATCGCCAATCTGTATTCCTAGAGTTGGTTGCGCGATTCTCTTATTCATGTACAGAGTAATACTTTGAGTGCGGGATGGAGTCGCGACCATACCGACTACTCTTATTATTCGCTCCTGTTACCTGAATTGGTGGATCCGTGTGACTGTTACTCCTTCCTCTGTTTCTCCGGAGTCATCATCGTCATTAGAACAACGACTTCTTGTTGGTGGTGTCAACCTTTCTATCTGGAGCAAGACTTCTTGTTAGTGGTGTCGAGGAGATCGACACGTCGCCTGAAGATCCGATAGTTCACCTCTCTCCCCCGTACCATGGCGTGGAACCTCGGGGCGAGGTTCCTTGTTAGTGGTGTCGATTGTAACGGCCCAGGGTAGCACCCCTATTAGAATTTGCTTGCTCTTTTTATTTTGTGCATCATCATAGCATTGCATCACATCATCCATGTTTTAACAAAATAAAACTATTTTATAAATCTCCCTTGTCTTTTATTTTACATAAAACCCTAATCCTGTGTTTCCCTCATATGGTTATAAAATGAGAATCTCCCCTCTTCTTTTCTTTCAACTAAACCCTAAACCCCCTCTCATATTCCTATTTTATAATTAAGTTGTTCAACAAGTAATTTGGATTAAAATGTGGTTTGTTTTGATTACAAATAAATTAATATTTTGGGAAATTATTCTTGGCTCACCTCATCCTCTTTCAAATTCAAATGGGGTTTTGAAATCAGATGGTTTTAAACAAAAACAGAAAAAGAAATAAAATAAAATCAGTAAAGAAAAACCCCCTCTCTCCCTTGGGCCTCTCTCCTCCCTGGCCCATCCCTCTCTCTTTCCCTTTTCCCTCTTCCCATCCGGAGGCCCAGCTCTCCCCTCCCCTTCCTCAGCCCAGCCCGCCTTGATTCGGCCCGGATACCCCTTCACCTTTTTCTCTCTCGTGTCGTCTTCCTGGAGAGACCACGAGAGAGGCGTGAGAGGCAGTGGTCCTCCACCACCGATGCCCCCCACACCGTTCCCTCCCCATGTGAGCCCCCTCTCCCCTCTCTTTATCTCTGGAGCCAGCTCCTCGTCCTCACCCACTCCAACTGCCTCCCCTTCCTTTCCCCTTTCCCACGAAACAGAGAAAGGAGAAACCCCCCTCTGCCTCCGCCACCGTTCGCCGCCAATCCACCGTCTCCGGCCACCCCAAGCCTCGCCACCGCCACTGTTCGCGCCGCCTCGTCGTCCTCTACAAGCTGGCCAAAGGAATCGAGCCGGGCCGCTCTACATCGCCGCCAACATCGCCGTTTCTCCTCCGTCCCCGGCCCGGGATTTCGTCGAATTCGGCGGCTCCGGCCACCCTCCGGCCAAACCAACAACACCATCGCGTCCAGGTCGTCGCTGCGCGTCCCCTGCACCCCTTCTCCTCCTTCCTCTCTTCCTAGTTCCCTTTTTCACTGTGTTGCCGGCCACCTTTTCCCGCAGATCGACGTCGCCGGTGGCCTCCGTCACCCTCCAGTGGGCGGCGCCGCCTCCTCTTGGTCCGCGCCGGCGAGACGCGCCCAACGCGCCTGGCCTCGCTACCTGGGGCGCCCTGCAACGCCCGCTCGCATCCATGCCGAGCCACAGTGGTCACCGCCCCGCGCGCGGCGTCTTCCGTCGAACACCTCCCGTGCGCGCGCGGATGGTTCGCCACGGTGGCGTCCAGCGTGGCGCGGGTCCCGCTCGTCAGCCTCTGAGGCTGGCGTCCTCCTCGGTAACAAACGTCTCCCAGATCCAGATCTTGACAGTTTTGTTTTTAGCCCCCTTTTTTGTTCTAAGCTTCAACCCACAGCCCCTGGCGCGGAAGGTTTTCCGAAAACCCCCCTGAGCCTCTGAAAAACTAACCCGGGGTCCTTCCCCCCCCGGCTGGTTATGTTTTTGGGTCCTTCCCATTTAAATAAATATGTTTAATTATTTTAAAATAGCAAAACCCTAATTTGTTAATAACTTTTCATCTGTAAATCAAAATGAAAAGTGTTATATATGAAAATTGATCAGAAAAACATAAGGAACATGAATATGACATTCATACATCTGTTATCATCTTGCATCATGACACATCGTGGTAGTTTTGCATATTCACCTCACATATATGCGGAGTATTTCGGATACCGACTAGGGTTTTCCCGCTCCGTTTAATATTGAAGTAGCTCACCCCTGCCATGTTATGCCATGCTAATCCACACTTAAATTTGTCGGTATAAAATGCAACTCCAACTCTAAGTTGTTTGTCCGGGTTCCGATCCCGCTTAATTTGGATAATTGCATTGCACCATCTTTGCCATGTCAAGCATATTATCTTGATCATGCCGATTCTTCTTCCGTAGTAGTAAGATTGCATACGTTGTGTGTTCCAGCATTTGCTTCTTCCCGGATAGGATCACGAAGTGTTGATGTGAGATACGACGAGTTCTCCGACAAGTTCTTCTGCAGTTTTCCACAGGCGAGCCCTCTCTCTTCACCTATTTTACTCTCTCCCTCGCACTGCTATCCTTATGTTGCGATTCTTTATCGAGTCACGTGTCCTATTCCACTTGTTTACCATAATAATCCTATATGTATCATTCCTTACCCATAGCCGTTGCTTGATGTTTGAGCCTTGCGAGTCATAGGCGTGTTTAGGCGCTGTTGTTTATCTCGATCTGTTATCGGGATATGTTGGGTTGTTGGGAGGTTATCACATGCTATATCAGTTGTTGGAGTTTCACATGTTTTACTTATTTGTTAACAACTAAAATTGTAAGCAGAGGCATCCGTGAGCCCCTTTGCGAAAGCATCGGAACTTTGACTCGCTAATGTCCCCTAGGACCCGAGTTCTTGTTATCTGTTCCGAGATTGAGCGCTCTACCCATGCGTGGGGACGATTATTGGGACCCCCTCACCCATTACCTTTTCTCAAGTCGGTTGAAAAGGGGGCCACAACCTTGGTTTTATTTGCCTATGCCATGTATGCCATGCTTTACTTCCTGTTGCCTTCGGTGTTTACTTCCGTTGCCTTCGGGTGTTTATATTCCGTACTTGTACCCCGCGGGACGTTTAGCGAAAGCGTGTGGTTCGCACGCCTAGCCGCCGTCGCAAACCCCGAGTCCGCTCGGAGTATTGCCGGACTTCGTTACGGGTAGCTTAGTCGGGTGGCCCCCTAGACTTTCTTGTTGAACTCGGGAACGGTCTTGTTGTGAGACATCCACCTGTCGTAAGTGGGTCGAGCATGCGTATGGTTACATTTGGGCAACCCCTGCAGGGTGTACATCTTATCGATAAGCCGTGTCCGCGGTTATGGACGACTTGGAATTGTATAGCTTGATCATAGAACAACTTACACCGTTATCTTGTTGCTAATAATCTCGTTAATAACTTGCGTAGTAATATAGCACTACTACAACCGATACCTAATAAAACTTGTCCACCGTTGAGTGCCTTTTACATTGCCTCTTCGCAATTGTTGAAGGGGATATGTGTATTTGGCTGGGTTATGTTTGTGTAGTCTTTATCTGTTACCTTATGCGCTCTCTTATCTTCTCTGAGTAGACGGATGTTGTAGCGTGTCTCTATTGGTTATAGTTTTGCTGCCGCTAAACCTACCATATAGCCCCAGGCGATATATATATATACTCGCTCGGCGAGCATAGCCATTTCCAGTCTCGCTAAGTACGTGCCGGAGTTCGTTCCTTGGTACTTACTCTCGCCTTTTCCCTTTCTCTTTTGCTTCCTCCCTTTTGTCGGCAACCGATGGCCCGACTTTGGCAGGTACGAGATGACGACGTTAGCAAGGTTACCCTTCCGGCTTGGCCCGGGCAGGGTTATGGACGCCATCGGTTATCTTCGGGACTCTTAGTCCAATTTGTATCTTGTCCGTACTCGGACGTATTTGATCTTCCGTATGATTTGGATCTTTGTATTGTATATTTGTATCTTGACTCGTTGGAGTCGTTGTTGTAATATATGTATCTTGTGGGCTCTATTGTAATCCTGTTGTAATGTTACCGCTCGTGTTAATTCCTCTGGCATCACGTGTGTGATTTGTCGCGCACGTCGTGTCGGAGGGCGTCTCAGAATCGATATCGTGCGGATTTTGGCGGGATCGCTGGAATCCTCATGGTACCGGTTCCGGGGCGTCACAAGTTGGTATCAGAGCCCAGGTTGCGGTACCCCACTAGTCCAGCCTGTAGGATAACCTTGCCAACGGACGTTGTTGTGTCTAGTGTCAAAACTATTTTCTAAAATTCGTTGGATAGATCTGATTAGCTCTATTTTCTAAAACTTGAACTAATTATCATGAACATAGTCTGAATAGTATTTTGAATTAAATTTGTAGAATTGGCATCCGTTTTCTACCATGCGCTAGTCTTGTAATTGAGATAGAAATACTGTTAAGTCTGACAAGTAACTTTACGGACTGGTACCGTATTGTTACAGAATTAAGAAATGATTAAGTCCTATTGCAAACTTTTAGTAAACCTCACATTGTTGATTCAAAGAACAATGGTTTCAATTAGTACCTAGAATCATCTTGTCTCCGTGAAACTTGAAGTTCAAATCTGTTTGAAAAGTAAGGAGCTGAAAATTTAGTTTTCAGAAATAAGCAAGGTATGAGATATATGTGATATCTAAGACCTTATTGCAAGGTGATAGAATATAATTTGGTGAGACTACATAAACTCATAAGTTTTATGGGAATGTGCGAAGGTTGAAGACGCCAGGCGTCCCAATCCTCCAACTATTGGGGCACTAACGATATTCGCATATCCATGAAATGATCGTCCTTAGTATGCACCGTTGCTAAGACTCGTCGTTTCGAAGCATCTCGTGATGATCGGGTGTTATAGATTCTACGTGTGCATACAACGAGTGCAAGCCAGATTTGCACATGCGAATACTGAGGTTAAACTTTACGAGCCTAGCATGTACAGACATGGTCTCGGAAAGTCGTCATGATATGATGGATAAAATTATGAGTGAAATTGTTCATCATATTACAAAGTTACTAATAGTGAAATATGGAACACTTGTCATATGATGATCAACTTCAAAATAAGAACCTCAAGGTTATTGGTATTTTCCCAACAAACCTAGAAGTTATTGAAGGTGAAGTGTTTTCTGAGAATGAGGAAAGCTAAAAGGGAAACTACAAAAGATATTTTGGCATAAAGAAAGAAAAAGACTAGAAAGTCTAGCTCAGGTGTATATAGATGATATACATGTTATGGATGTATTCCTTGTTTGGTCACATAATAAAATTCTTGGGTATTTATACCAGATTGGTTGGTATGAGATGTCATACAATACAACGCAATACAAGAATACGATGGCCTAAGTGACTGATAAGGAATATGGTAATAATGCACGTCTAGAACATAATAAAGTGTTATTATGTTTGTCGTTGGCATTCTACCTAGCCCTTAGAATTTATAATAAAGAAATTAATAAATTGTTATTTTGCTCTGGTCAAATGAAAACAATGAGTTGTTCAAATTATGACATTACTCCATGTACGATGGATAAGTTATTATAAATCTTTATGGTGAAGCACACATACATAACACTGACGCTAAAATGCCATAAGGCAAATGATGTGAATTCCACTCATTAGTGGAATCGCCATTTAGGTCATGTTAGAAAGAAACACATGAAGGAACTCCATTTGAATGGATTTTTGGAGTCATATGATTTTTGAATCATTTGGCGCTTGCAAATCTCTTCTAAAGAGAATGACTTAAATACCGTTCATAAGCCAAGAGTTAAACGGGCAACTAACTTAGTGGAAACATACATTATGATATATGTAATTCACTGGGCATAGTTGTGTGCGGGAGATTTTTCTACTTCATGAAAACTTCCAACAATGAATTGAGTATATATATGTGGATATATTCGATAAGGAAGAAGTTTGAAACATTTGAATGGATTCAAATAAATTTCAGCATGAAGTGGAAATCATCGTAATAGAAAAGTCAAATATCTATGATTGGATCATAGTGGAAATATTTGAATTACGAGTTTTAGCAAACTTCTAAGAGAGTTATGAAGTTGTTCTACAACTCACATTTCTTGGAGTATCATAGTGATGATGAAGTATCCGAGAGACGTATCCAAACCTTGTTGGATTAATGATGAGATAAAATAAAATGAAGCCATTATATTTTTGTGGATTATGCTTTAGAGACTACCGCTTTTACACTGAATAGAGCATCATCATGATCCGTTGAAATGACACCATACGAGTTATGGCATGGGTATGAACCCTAATAGTCCTTTCTTAAATTTTGGTATGCATAGCATAAGTAAGTAAGTTTACAACCAAAATTGGATGAATGTCTTTGTTGGTTCTCCCAAATAATTAATTGGGAATTCTTTCCACTATGGAGACAAAGACAAAAGTGTTTGTCGATGTTTCTTAATTATTTCCAAGAAATTGTTTCTAGCGAAGTATTTGAGTGGGAGGACAATAGAACTTGATAAGGTTTATGAACCTGAGCATAATGATCAGAGTAGCGCAACATCGGAATTGGTTCCGGAAGCGGCCACGACGATCATGGCTCCCATGACTACAAAGTGTTTTAGCCATGGAGATCGAAGTACCTATTGAACCTTGTAGGTATGGTTTACTTTGTGATCAAATAAATGATTTATGGACAAAGGATTGTTTTGAACAATGATAAACCAACTACATACAAAGAAGTTATGATGGGCCCTGACTCCGTTAAAATGGCTATGCGCCATGAAATCCAAGATAGGTGAATACGTTTTGAAAGTAAATTGATCTATAAAATTGATGGACTTGGATGGAATATCCTTGAAGAAGCACGACTTGTCGAAAAGATTGTTTACGACAAAGTTCAAAGAGTTGACCACGATAAGATTAGATCTTCCGTAACGATGCTTATAGTCTATGTGGATTTTTCTAGTAATCGCTACATATTTCTTTATGAGATATGCTAGTAGGATGGCAAAATACATTACTTAATAGAAGTGTGTATTAAAGGTGTATACAAGATACAACCAAGAGTTTTGCTGGTCCGTGGAATACTAGATAGGTATACGAACTTCAATTGGATGAAGTGAGTATCACGGAGTTGGAATCTTCACCGGATGAAATAGTCAAAGAGTTTTTGATTTCATCAGAAACGATGAAGATGCTTGCATTTGCAAGAAATTAAGTGGGAGCGCTGTGATGGGGTTCGTAGCATAGAAAACAAAATTTTTCCTACCGCAAGACGAATAAAACCAACAGATCTAATCTATGGAACACCCAAGATCTAATCTACAAGATCGAAGCAACGAGATGGAGATGAGACTAACCCTCGAAGATTCCAAAGTCTACGAGATTAATCTCGTTGTTGATGTAGACGATCGTCCCCGTGCCGCAATCCGGCAGCACTTCCGTACTCGGTCGCGCGTACGGTGTCGATGAAGCTCCTTCCTCTCCCCGTTCCAGCGGGCAGCGGAGGTGTGGTAGATCTCCACGGAATCCCAGCAGCACGACGGCGTGATGGTGGTGGTGGAGAAGAATTCCTTCAGGGCTTCGCCCAAGCCGGAGCAGGAGAAACTGGGAGGGAGGAGAGGTGGCAAATTAGGGTTGCGTACGGAGCAGCTTTGGCCGGCCAAACTATCCCACTATATATAGTCGGGAACTTGGGTTAGGGTTTCACAAAACCCATCTAGTGTCGGCGCCTGGTGGGCCCACACAACACCCTGGCGTGGCCTGGGAGGGGCCCGCGCCGGCCTGTTGTGTGGCCCACCCCTGGCTCTTCTCCTTCTCCCCTTTGGACTCCGTCTACGTGACAGAAAAATAAGAACTTCGTTTTTATTTCGTCCAATTCCGAGAATGTTTCCGTAACAACTTTTCTTGAAATACAAAACAGCAGAATTCTTCCGTAACAATTCCGGTCCTCCTCGTGATGTCTTGGATCCCATCCGAGACTCCGAACAACATTCGGTCTCCATCTCATATTCCGAATCTACCTATGCGACATCGAACCTTAAGCGCGTCACCCTACGGTTCGTGAACAATGCGTACATGGTCGAGACTCCTCTCCGAGCAATAACCAATAGCGGGATCTGGAGATCCATAATGGCTCCCACATATTCAACGATGACTTAGTGATCGATTGAACCAGTTACATACAATGCCAATTCCCTTTGTCTCGCGATATTTTACTTGTCCGAGGTTCGATCATTGGTATCTCCATACCTTGTTCAACCTCGTTACCGACAAGTACTCTTTACTCGTACCGTGGTATGTGATCTCTTATGAACCATTCATATGCTTGCAAGCTAATCGGATCACATTCCACCGAGAGGGCCCAGAGTATATCTATCCGTCATCGGGATGGACAAATTCCACTATTGATCCATATGCCTCAACTCACACTTTCCGAATACTTAATCCCATCTTTATAACCACCCATTTACGCAATGGCGTTTGATGTAATCAAAGTACCCTTCCGGTGTAAGTGATTTACATGATCCCATGGTCGAAGGACTAAGACAACTATGTATCGAAAGCTTATAGCATTTTGAACTTAATGACTTGATCTTATGCTACGCTTATTTGGGTGTGTGTCCATTACATCATTCAACTAATGACATAACCTTGTTATTAATAACATCCAATGTTCATGATCACGAAACCATGATCATCCATTAATCAACAAGCTAGTTTATACAAGAGGCTTTCTAGGGACTCCTTGTTGTTTACATAACACACATGTATCAATGTTTCGGTTAATACAATAATAGCATGGTATGCAAACATTTATCATAAACACAAAGATATTATAATAACCACTTTATTATTGCCTCTTGGGCATATCTCCAACAGTCTCCCACTTGCACTAGAGTCAATAATCTAGATTACATTGTAAGGTACCTAACACCCATGGCATTCTGGTGTTGGTCATGCTTTGCCCTTGGGAGAGCTTTAGTCAAAGGATCTGCAACATTCAGATCCGTGTGTACTTTGCAAATCTCTACTTCACCATCTTCGATGTACTCGCGAATCGAATGAAAACGCAGCTTGATATGCTTCAGCTTCTTGTGTGACCTTGGTTCCTTTGCATTGGCGATGGCACCCGTGTTGTCACAATAAATGACTAACGGGTCCAATGCACTAGGAACCACACCAAGCTCAACAATGAACCTCTTCATCCATACCGCTTCCGATGAAGCCTCTGAAGCCGCTATATATTCAGATTCCGTTGAAGATTTCGCCACCGTGCACTGCTTGGAACTCGCTCCAGCTTCATCGCCGCACCATTCAATATAAACACGTACCCGGACCGAGACTTAGAGTCATCAGGATCGGTGTTCCAACTTGCATCGGTGTAACCGGTTACAACGAGCTCTTGGTCACCGCCATAACAAAGAAACATATCCTTAGTCCTTTTCAAGTACTTCAGGATATTCTTGACCGCCGTCCAGTTGTTCCATTCCCGGATCACTTTGATATCTCGCTGGTCAAACTAACAAGCATGTGCGATATCCGGTCTAGTACACAAGCATGGCATACATGAGAGAGCCTACTGCCGAAGCATAGGGGATTTTGCTCATCCTTTCTCTTTCATCTGCCGTAGCTGGACCTTGAGTCTTACTCAAGACCTTACCTGGCAACATAGGCAAGAACCCTTTCTTGCTTTCATCCATTCTAAACTTCTTTAGAATCTTGTCCAGGTATGTACTCTGTGAAAGGCCTATTAGGCGTCTTGATCTATCTCTATAAATCTTGATGCCTAAAATGTACGCTGCTTCACCAAGGTCTTTCATTGAAAAACACTTATTCAAATAACCTTTAACGCTGCTTAATAGTTCTATATCATTCCCAATCAATAATATGTCATCTACATATAATATCAAGAATGCTACAGAACTCCCACTCACTTTCTTGTAAATACAGGCCTCACCATGAGTCCGTATAAAACCGAAGTCTTTGATCACTCTATCAAAGCGTAGATTCCAACTCCGGGATGCTTGCTTCAGTCCATAAATGGAACGCTGAAGTTTGCATACCTTGTCGACCTTTTCAGGATCGACAAAACCTTTGGGTTGTACCATGTACAACTCTTCCTCAATATCACCATTGAGGAACGCCGTTTTGACATCCATCTGCCAAATCTCATAATCGAAAAATGCAGCTATTGCTAACAAAATCCTCACAGACTTTAGCTTTGCTACAGGTGAGAAAGTCTCATCGTAGTCAACTCCTTGAATTTGTCGAAAACCCTTTGCGACAAGTCGAGCTTTATAGACAGTAATATTACCATCAGCATCTGTTTTTCTTTTGAAGATCCATTTATTCTCGACAGCCTTGCGGCTATCGAGTAAGTCTACCAAAGTCCATACTTTGTTATCATACATGGATCCCATTTCGGATTTCATGGCTTCTTGCCATTTGTTGGTATCTGGGCTCATCATTGCTTCTTCATACGTCGCAGGGTCCTCATCATTGTTGTCCACAATCATGACATTTAGACAGGGATCATACCAATCAGGAGTGGTACGTTCCCCGTCGATCCGCGAGGTTCGATGAGCTTCCTCGTTCGAAGCTTCATGATCATCATCATTTGCTTCCTCTCCTATCGGCGTAGGCTGCGCGAAACTTCTTCCGACTGCGCTACTCTGATCTATGAGAGAAGGTTCATCAACCTCGTCGAGTTCTACTTTCCTTCCAGTCACTTCGTTAGTGAGAAACTCCTTCTCAAGAAAGGATCCGTTCTTGGCAACAAAGATTTTACCTTCGGATCTGTGATAGAAGGTGTACCCAATTGTTTCTTTAGGGTATCCTATGAAGACGCATTTCTCCGCTTTGGGTTCTAGCTTGTCAGGTTGTAACTTCTTTACATAAGCTTCGCAACCCCAAACTTTAAGGAACGACAACTTAGGTTTCTTCCCAAACCATAATTCATACGGTGTCGTTTCAACGGATTTAGATGGTGCCCTATTTAAAGTGAATGCGGCTGTCTCTAATGCATAACCCCAAAACGACAACGGCAAATCAGTAAGAGACATCATAGACCGAACCATATCTAAGAGAGTTCGATTACGACGTTCGGACACACCATTGCGATGTCGTGTTCCCGGCGGTGTCAACTGTGAAAGTATTCCGCATTTCTTTAAATGCATGCCAAACTCATAACTCAGATATTCGCCTCCGCGATCAGAACGCAGAAACTTAATCTTCTTGTTACGCTGATTTTCTACTTCACTTTGGAATTCCTTGAACTTCTCAAAAGTCTCGGACTTATGTTTCATAAAGTAAATATATCCATATCTACTCGGATCATCCGTGAAGGTTAGAACATAACGATAACCACCGCGCGATGCTACACTCATTGGTCCGCACACATCGGTATGTATGATTTCCAATAAGTCCGTAGCTCGCTCCATTGTACCAGAAAATGGAGTCTTAGTCATTTTTCCCATTAGACATGCCTCGCATCTGTCAAGTGACTCAAAGTCAAGTGACTCAAGAAGTCCATCGGAATGGAGTTTCTTCATGCGCTTCACTCCAATATGACCAAGTCAACAGTGCCACATATAAGTAGAATTATCATTCAATTTAATTCGCTTAGCATCTATGTTATAAACATGTGTATCACTATTATCGAGATTTAACAAGAATAAACCATTCATCTCAGGTGCATGGCCATAAAAGACATTACTCATATAAATCGAACAACCATTATTCTCAGACTTAAACGAATAACCGTCTTGCATTAAACAAGATCCAGATATAATGTTCATGCTCAACGCAGGTACCAAATAACAATTATTGAGGTTTAAAACTAATCCCGAAGGTAGATGTAGAGGGAGCGTGCCGACGGCGATCACATCGACTTTGGATCCATTTCCAACGCGCATCGTCACCTCGTCTCTTGCCAGGCTTCGTCTATTCCGCAGTTCCTGTTTCGAGTTACAAATGTGAGCAACCGAACCAGTATCAAATACCCAGGCACTACTACGAGAACCAGTAAGATAGACATCAATAACATGTATATCAAATATACCTTTCTTTTTGACATGGCCGCTCTTCAGATCGGCCAAGTATTTGGGGCAATTACGCTTCCGATGCCCCTTCCCCTGGCAGTAATAGCACACGAGTCTCGGGTTTAGGACCAGCCTTAGGCTTCTCGAGATGCGTTGCAACTTTCTTGCCGCCCTTCTTGAAGTTACCCTTGTTAGGCTTGCCCTCGCTTTTTGAAACCGGTGGTCTTGTTGACCATCAACACTTGATTCTCCTTTTTAATCTCAACTTCAGCAGATTTCAGCATGGAAAAGAGTTCAGGTAAATCTTTATTCATGTTCTCGCATGTTGTAGTTCATCACGAAGTTCTTGTAACTTGGTGGCGGTGATTGAAGGACACGGTGAATACCCAGCTGGTTAGGGATCATCATCCCCATGTCACTGAGCTTCTTGGCATGTTCGGACATGGCGAACATGTGCTCACTAACGGAGCTGCCCTCTTCCATCATGCAGCTAAAGAACTGCTTCGAGGCCTCATAGCTCTCCACGGCCGCATGAGTTTCAAAGATAAGTTTGAGCTCACGCATCATCTCACATGGGTCGTGGTGCTCAAAACGCTTTTGGAGCTCGCCTCTAAGCTGAACAAGATGGCACACTGAACTTCGGAGTACCGAACAGCCCGAGTCTCATAAACATTCTTTATGTCCTCGGACACTGCAGGAGGTGGTGGGGGACCTAGCGGTGCTTCGAGCACATATTGCAGGCTTCCACCATTGAGGAAAATCCTCACATGACGGAACCAGTCAGTGAAGTTGCTACCATTGCCCTTAAGCTTTTCTTTCTCTAGGAACTGGTTAAAATTGATGGTGGGGGGCGCCATGATCTACAACATATTTGCAAAGAGTTTAGACTAAGTTTATGATAAATTGAGTTCAAGTTTAATTCTTAAATTAACTAGGTGAACTCCCACTTAAAACAACATCCCTCGCATTGTCTTAGTGATCACACGAACCAAATCCACTACACCAAGTCCGATCTTCACGAGAAAAGATGTAGCTTCAAAGGCGAACACTCAAAGTGTTCATCATATCATTCATATGACTCATGCTCTACCTTTCGGTATCCCGTGTTCCGAGACCATGTCTGTACATGCTAGGCTCGTCAAGGCAACCTTGGTATCCGCGTGTGCAAATCTGGCTTGCACCCGTTGTATGCACATGTAGAGTCTATCACACCCGATCATCACGAGATGCTTCGAAACGACAAGTCTTAGCAACGGTGCATACTAAGGATGAACACTTTATTATCTTGATATTTAGTGAGAGGGATCATCTTATAATGCTACCGTCGCGATCTAAGCAAAATAAGATGCAGAAAAAGGATTAACATCACATGCAATTCATAATGTGTGATATGATATGGCCTTTCTTCTTGTGCTTTTGATCTCCATCTCCAAAGCACGGACATTATCTCCATCATCACCAGCATGGCGTCAAGGTCAGTGGCGCCGCTTCATGGTTGTCCATCACTTATAGCTACTATAACAACTACTTGAAATAAAGCTATTACATGATGAATAGACACGCAGGTCTTTAACAAAAATTAAAGACAACCATTAGGCTCCTGCCGGTTGCCATAATACAATAATGAACATCTCATACATCAAATATAATCATCATCACATCATGGCCATATCACATCACCAAACCCTGCAAAAACAAGTTAGACGCCTCTAATTTGGTTTGCATATTTTACGTGGTTTAGGGTTTTCGAGTAAGATCCAATCTACCTACGAACATGAACCACAACGGTGATACTAGTGTTGACAATAGAAGTGTAAATTACAATCTTTACTATTGTGGGAGAGACAGACACCCGCGAAGCCACTTATGCAATACAAGTTGCATGTCAAGCGTGGAGCAAGTCTCATGAGACGCGGTCATGTAAAGTTAGCCCGGGCCGCTTCATCCCACCATCCCGCAAGAAGCAAAGTACACAAACTAAAGCAACAAAAGCATCACCGCCCACAAAACCATTGTGTTCTACTCGTGCAACAGATCTAGGCATAGACATGGCTTTGATACCACTGATGGGGTTCGTAGCATAGAAAACAAAAATTTTCCTACCGCAAGACGAATAAAACCAACAGATCTAATCTATGGAACACCCAAGATCTAATCTACAAGATCGAAGCAACGAGATGGAGATGAGACTAACCCTCGAAGATTCCAAAGTCTACGAGATTAATCTCGTTGTTGATGTAGACGATCGTCCCCGGTGCTGCAATCCGGTAGCACTTCCGTACTCGGTCGCGCGTACGGTGTCGATGAAGCTCCTTCCTCTCCCCGTTCCAGCGGGCAGCGGAGGTGTGGTAGATCTCCACGGAATCCCAGCAGCACGACGGCGTGATGGTGGTGGTGGAGAAGAATTCCTGCAGGGCTTCGCCCAAGCCGGAGCAGGAGAAACTGGGAGGGAGGAGAGGTGGCAAATTAGGGTTGCGTACGGAGCAGCTTTGGCCGGCCAAACTATCCCACTATATATAGTCGGGAACTAGGGTTAGGGTTTCACAAAACCCATCTAGTGTCGGCGCCTGGTGGGCCCACACAACACCCTGGCGCGGCCTGGGAGGGGCCCGCGCCGGCCTGTTGTGTGGCCCACCCCTGGCTCTTCTCCTTCTCCCCTTTGGACTCCGTCTACGTGACAGAAAAATAAGAACTTCTGTTTTTATTTCGTCCAATTCCGAGAATGTTTCCAGAACAACTTTTCTTGAAATACAAAACAGCAGAATTCTTCCAGAACAATTCCGGTCCTCCTCGTGATGTCTTGGATCCCATCCGAGACTCCGAACAACATTCGGTCTCCATCTCATATTCCGAATCTACCTATGCGACATCGAACCTTAAGCGCGTCACCCTACGGTTCGTGAACAATGCAGACATGGTCGAGACTCCTCTCCGAGCAATAACCAATAGCGGGATCGGGAGATCCATAATGGCTCCCACATATTCAACGATGACTTAGTGATCGATTGAACCGAGTTACATACAATGCCAATTCCCTTTGTCTCGCGATATTTTACTTGTCCGAGGTTCGATCATTGGTATCTCCATACCTTGTTCAACCTCGTTACCGACAAGTACTCTTTACTCGTACCGTGGTATGTGATCTCTTATGAACCATTCATATGCTTGCAAGCTAATCGGATGACATTCCACCGAGAGGGCCCGAGTATATCTATCCAGTCATCGGGATGGACAAATTCCACTATTGATCCATATGCCTCAACTCACACTTTCCGAATACTTAATCCCATCTTTATAACCACCCATTTACGCAATGGCGTTTGATGTAATCAAAGTACCCTTCCGGTGTAAGTGATTTACATGATCTCATGGTCGAAGGACTAAGACAACTATGTATCGAAAGCATATAGCATTTTGAACTTAATGACTTGATCTTATGCTACGCTTATTTGGGTGTGTGTCCATTACATCATTCAACTAATGACATAACCTTGTTATTAATAACATCCAATGTTCATGATCACGAAACCATGATCATCCATTAATCAACAAGCTAGTTTATACAAGAGGCTTTCTAGGGACTCCTTGTTGTTTACATAACACACATGTATCAATGTTTCGGT
The DNA here is from genome assembly GCF_022539505.1 of Lolium rigidum. Classification (NCBI taxonomy): domain Eukaryota; kingdom Viridiplantae; phylum Streptophyta; class Magnoliopsida; order Poales; family Poaceae; genus Lolium; species Lolium rigidum. The sequence continues at coordinate 196,823,107 of NC_061511.1, read as the reverse complement.
TAATACAATAATAGCATGGTATGCAAACATTTATCATAAACACAAAGATATTATAATAACCACTTTATTATTGCCTCTTGGGCATATCTCCAACACGCTGAGACATATTTATAATACTTTATGTAGATGACATTCGTTGATTATAAATGATGTAATTATATACTTGATGTGAATAAAAGGTTTCGTTGAGAATTAACTTCAATGAAAGGATATAGACTGAAACATATTTAGTGTCAAGATCTATGAAGATAGATTGAAACACATAATAAGTTTAAGTCAAATTGCATAGAATGGATATTGAAGTAGTTCAATATAGAAATATTAAGAAGGTGTTCTTTTCATGTAAAGGTTTAACAAGACTTGAGTGTATTTGACACTCGATGAGTAAAAACACATGAGTGATTTTAGATCACGAATAATATGTACAAAATCAGATGTCCTGTGCTCTAAAAGGTTAGGAGCATATACCAGAATGATTCATGTAATGATCATTGGACAACAACAAGAATATCCATGAGTGCTTTAGAAGAACCAAGGATATATATATATATATAGTTTTTGTATGGGGTAATGACAAACAAATCGCTGTAAGGTGTTGCACCGATATTAGTTTGATCACATATAAAAATAAAATTTCAATCTCAATTAGGCTAAGTGTTGTTTAAAAGGTAGCACAATGAGCTAGAAGAAGTCTATGCTAGATTTAGATCAGTTCTAAATATTGTGACGGATTCTACAAAATAAGGAAGAGTATGTCATTGTTTTGACAATGAATGAGGATGTTAAGTCGAGGAGTTCTTTGAGAACTTGGTGTAGTTCCGATAGTGTCAGAACTTTGAAGCTATATTGTGTATGACAATATTAGTGACTTATTTTCAGACCGCGGAATTAAGGTTCCACCAGAGGACTAAGCATATACAATTAATGCCGACTCATTTGGAAAATGAGTGATGCGTAGAGACGCAAATGAATTGCAAAATACATATGTTTCTGAACAGTCAGATCCGTTGACTACAAACCTCTCCCGTGAGCAAAACATAATAAGCACCAGAAGGCCAAGGTGTTATATCTTTTCAAATGTAAACTAGATTATTGACTCTAGTGCAAGTGGGAGACTATTGGAGATATGCCTGAGGCAATAATAAATTAGTTATTGTTATATCTTAGTGTTCATGATAAATGTTTACATCCCATGCTATAATTGTATTAACCGAAACATTGATACATGTGTGTTATGTAAACAACAAGGAGTCCCTAGTAAGCCTCTTGTATAACTAGCTTGTTGATTAATGGATGATCATGGTTTCGTGATCATGAACATTGGATGTTATTAATAACAAGGTTATGTCATTAGGTGAATGATATAATGGACACACACCCAAATGAGCGTAGCATAAGATCAAGTCATTAAGTTCAATTTGCTATAAGCTTTCGATACATAGTTGCCTAAGTCCTTCGACCATGAGATCATGTAAATCACTTACACTAGAAGGGTACTTTGATTACATCAAACGCCATTGCGTAAATGGGTGGTTATAAAGATGGGATTAAGTATTTGGAAAGTGTGAGTTGAGGCATATGGATCAATAATGGGATTTGTCCATCCTAATGACGGATAGATATACTCTGGGCCCTCTCGGTGGAATGTCGTCTGATTAGCTTGCAAGCATATGATTGGATCATAAGAGATGACATACCACGGTACGAGTAAAGAGTACTTGTCGGTAACGAGGTTGAACAAGGTATGGAGATACCGATGATCGAACCTCGGACAAGTAAAATATCGCGTGACAAAGGGAATCGGAATCGTATGTAAATGGTTCAATCGATCACTAAGTCATCGTTGAATATGTGGGAGACATTATGGATCTCCAGATCCCGCTATTGGTTATTGCTCGGAGAGGAGTCTCGACCATGTCTGCATAGTTCACGAATCGTAGGGTGACGCGCTTAAGGTTCGATGTCGCATAAGTAGATTTGAATATGGTATGGAGACGAAGTTGGTTCGGAGTCTCGGATGGGTTCCAGGACGTCACGAGGATGTCCGGAATAGTCCGGAGAATAAGATTCATATAAGGGAAGTTGATTTCTAGGTTTTCGGAAAAGTTCGGGATTTTTCCGGTGGATGACCAGGAAGGTTCTAGAAAGTTCCGGGGGTCCCACCAGTGGGCCCACGACCCTAGGAGGCCTTGCATGGGCCGAGGGGGTGCTCCCTAGCCTAATGGGCCAGGGGCACATGCCCCTCAAGGCCCAGCCGGCCAAACCCCTAGGGTTTCCCCAAAACCCTAGGGGGGATCAACTTGGGGGGTAAGAATTCCCTCTTCCCCCCACTTGGCCGCCGCCCCCTAACCCTAGATGGGAAAGGGGGCCACCCCCACCGACCTGGCCCCCTATATAAAGAGGGGAGGGGGTGGCCGGCCACTAGTCCCTTCACCACAACACTGGCCGCCCCCTCTCTTCCTCCACCATACGTTGTTCCGGCTTGGCGAAGCCCTGCAGCTTTTCTTCCTCCACCACCACCACCACGCCGTCGTGCTGCTGGAACTTGGAGGATATCTACCACACCTCCGCTGCCCGCTGGAACGGGGAGAGGAAGGGCTTCATCGACACCGTACGCGCGACCGAGTACGGAAGTGCTGCAGGATTGCAGCACCGGGACGATTGTCTACGCCAACAACGAGATCTAATCTCGTAGGCTTTGGAAATCTTCGAGGGTTAGTCTCATATCAATATCGTTGCTTCGATCTTGTATATTAGATCTTGGGTGTTCCATATATTAGATCTTGGATTTATTCGTCTTGCGGTAGGAAATTTTTTGTTTTCTATGCTACGAACCCCATCAGAATCATTCTGGTATATGCTCGTAACACTTTAGAGCACAGAACATCTGATTTTGTACATATTATTCGTGATCTGAAATCACTCATGTGTTTTTACTCATCGAGTGTCAAATACACTCAAGTCTTGTTAAACCTTCACATGGAAAAGAACACCTTCTTAATATTTTTATATTGAACCACTTCAATATTCATTTTATGTACTTTGACTTAAACTTATTATGTTTTTCAATCTATCTTCATATATCTTGACACTAAATATGTTTCAGTCCATATCCTTTCATTGAAGTTAATTCTCAATGAAACCATTTAATCACATCAAGTATATAATTACATCATTTATAATCAATGATATGTCATCCACATATAATATTATAACTATCTCTCAACGCTCCCACTTAATTTCTTGCAAATGTAAGCATCTTCATCGTTTCTGATGAAATCATAACTCTTTGATTATTTCATCCGGTGAAGATTCCAACTCTGTGATACTTACTTCATCCAGTGAAATTTGTATACCTATCTAGTATTCCACGGACTAGCAAAACTCTTTGGTTTGTATCTAGTATACATCCTTCATACACACTTCTGGTAAGGAATGTATTTCTGCCATCCTACTATCATATCTCATAAAAGAAATATGTAGCGATTACTAGAATAATCCACATAGACTCTAAGCATCGCTACGAAAGATATAATCTTATCGTAGTCAACTCTTTGAACTTTGTCGTAAACAACTTTTTGACAAGTCGAGCTTCTTGAAGGATATTCCATCCCAGTCCATCAATTTTATAGATCCATTTACTTTCAAAAAGTATTCACCTATCTTGGATTTCATGGCGCATAGCCATTTTAATGGAGTCAGGGCCCATCATAACTTCTTTGTATGTAGTTGGTTTATCATTGTTCAATAATCAATCCTTTGTCCACAAATCATTTATTTGATCACAAAGTAAACCATATCTACAAGGTTCAATAGGTACTTTGATCTCCATGACTATAACACTTTGTAGACATGGGAGCCATGATCATCGTGGCCGCTCCCGGAACCATTTCCGATGCTGCGCTACTCTGATCATCATGCTCAGGTTCATGAACCTTATCAAGTTCCATTGTCCTCCCACTCAATTACTTCGCTAGAAAACAATTTCTTGGAAATAAGCAAGTAACATTAGCAAACACTTTTGTCTTTTACTTCATAGTGGAAAGAATTCCTAATTTGTTCTCTGGGACAACAACAAAGACATTCATACGGTTTTGGTTGTAAACTCATTTACTTATGCTACGCATACCAAAATTTAAGAAAGGACTATTAGGGTTTATACCCATGCCATAACTTGTATGGTGTCATTTCAACGGATTATGATGATGCTCTATTCAGTGTAAAAGCGGTAGTCTCTAAAGCATAATCCACAAAAATATAATGGCGTCATCTTATTTTATCTCATCATTAACCCAACAAGGTTTGGATACGTCTCTCGGATACTCCATCATCACTATGATACTCCAAGAAACGTGAGTTGTAGAACAATTTCATAACTCTCTTAGATGTTCGCTAAAACTCGTAATTCAAATATTTCCACCATGATCCAATCATAGATATTTGATTTTTCTATTACGATGATTTCCACTTCATGCTGAAATTTATTTGAATCCATTCAAATGTTTCAAACTTATTCCTTATCGAATAAATATATCCACATATATATACTCAATTCATTGTTGGAAGTTTTCATGAAGTAGAAGAATCTCCCGCACACAACTATGCCTAGTGAACCACATACATCATTATGCATGTTTCCACTAAGTTAGTTGCACGTTCAACTCTTGGCCTTTGAACGGTATTTCAGTCATTCTCTTTAGAAGAGATTTGCAAGCGCTAGACGATTCAAAAATCGAAGTGACTCCAAAAATCCATTTGCATGGAGTTCCTTCATGCGTTCCTTTCTAACATGACCTAAATGGTGGTTCCACAAATAAGTGGAATTCACATCATTTGCCTTATGGCATTTTAGCGTCAGTGTTATGCATGTGTGTTTCACCATAAAGACTTATAATAACTTATCCATTGTACATGGAATACTATCAAAATTTTAACAACTCATTGTTTTCATTTGACTAGAACAAAACAACAATTATAAAGTTCTTTATTATAAATCTGAAGGGCTAGGTAGAATGCCAACGACGAACACAATAACACTTTATTTTGTTCTAGACGTGCATTCCTACCATATTCCTTGTCAGTCACTTAGGCCATTGTATTCTTGTATTGCGTTGTTTTGTATGACACCTCATACCAACCAATATGGTACAAATACACAAGAATTTCATTGTGTGACCAAACAAGGAATACATTCATAACATGTATATCATCTATATACACCTGAGCTAGACTTTCTAGTCTTTTCTTTCTTTCTGCCAAAAAATCTTTTGTAGTTCCTCTTTTAGCTTTCCTCATTCTCAAAAAACACTTCACCTTCAATAACTTCTATGTCCATTGGTCAATTACCAATAACCTTGAGGTTCTTACTTTGAAGTTGATCATCACATGACAAGTGTTCCAGATTTCACTATTATTAACTTTTAATGTGATGAACAATTTCACTCATAATTTTATCCATCAAATCATGACGACTTTCCGAGACCATGTCTGTACATGCTAGGCTCGTAAAGTTTAACCTTAGTATTCGCATGTGCAAATCTGGCTTGCACCCGGTTTATGCACACGTAGAATCTATAACACTCGATCATCACGTGATGCTTCTAAACGACGAGTCTTAGTAACCGTGCATACTAAGGACGATCACTTCATGGATATGCGAATATCGTTAGTGCCCAACTAGTTGGAGGATAGGGACGCCTAGCGTCTTCAACCTTCGTACATTCCCATAAAACTTATGAGTTTATGTAGTCTCACTAGATTATATTCTATCATCTTGCAATAAGGTCTTAGATATCACATATATCTCATACCTCGCTTATTTCTGGAAACAAAATTTCCAGCTCCTTACTTTCAAACAGATTTGAACTTCAAGTTTCACGGAGACAAGATGATTTTAGGTACTAATTGAAACTATTGCTCTTTGAATCAGCAATGTGAGGTTTACTAAAAGTTTGCAATAGGACTTAATCAATTCTTGATTCTTTAACAATACGGTACCAGTCCGTAAAGTTTCTTGTCAGACTTAACAGTATTTCTATCTCAATTACAAGACTAGCGTATGGTAGATAACAGATGCCAATTCTACAAATTTAATTCAAAATACTATTCAGACTATGTTGATGATAATTAGTTCATGTTTCAATCTAATTACTAATGAACTCCCACTTAATACAGCATCCCTCATAGTTGTTTAGTGGCACACGATCCATATCCACTACACCAAAACCGATCATCACGTGAGATGATGTAGCTTCAATGGTGAACATCAACATGTTGATCATATCATCCATATGACTCGTGTTCAACCTTTCGGTTTGTCGTGTTCCGAGGCCATGGCTGTACATGCTAGGCTCGTCAAGCAAACCCAAGTATTTCCGCGTGTGCAACATGGCTTACACCCGTTGTATGTGAACGTAGAATCTATCACATCCGATCATCACGAGATGCTTGAAAACGACGAACTGTAGCAACGGTGCATACGAGGGGAGAACACTTTATTATCTTGATATTAATGTGAGGGATCATCTTATAATGCTACCGTCACGATCTAAGCAAGATAAGATTCATAAAGGATTAACATCACATCCAATTCATAATATGTGATATGATATGGCCTTTCTTCTTGTGCTTTTGATCTCCATCTCCAAAGCACACGAGCATGATCTCCATCATCACCAGCATTGCACCAAGGTCCATGGTACCGCTTCATGGTTGTCCATCACTTATAGCTACTATAACAACTACTTGAAATAAAGCTATTACATGATGAATAGACACGCGGGTCTTAACAAATTTAAAGACAACCATTAGGCTCCTGCCGGTTGCCATAATACAATAATGAACATATCATACATCAAATATAATCATCACATCATGGCCATATCACATCACCAAACCCTGCAAAAACAAGTTAGACGCCTCTAATTTGATTTGCATATTTTACGTGGTTTAGGGTTTTCGAGTAAGATCCAATCTACCTAAGAACATGAACCACAACGGTGATACTAGTGTTGTCAATAGAAAGAGTAAATTGAATCTTAACTATGGTGAGAGAGACAGACACCCGCAAAGCCACTTATGCAATACAAGTTGCATGTCAAGCGTGGAGCAAGTCTCATGAGACGCGGTCATGTAAAGTTAGCCCGGGCCGCTTCATCCCACCATCCCGCAAGATCAAAGTACACATAACTAAAGACAACAAAAGCATCAACGCCCACAAAACCATTGTGTTCTACTCGTGCAAGAGATCTATGCATAGACATGGCTCTGATACCGCTGATAGGTTCGTTGCATGGAAAACAAAAAAATTCTACCGTGAACATGAACAAAAACCAAGATCCAATCTAGGAAGAAGCAAGATCTAATCTACCAAGATCGAAGCAACGAGAAGATCATGAGACTAACCCCCGAAGATTCCAAAGCCTACGAGATTAGATCTCGTTGTTGATGTAGTCGATCGTCCATGCTGCAATCCGGCAGCACTTCCGTACTCGGTCGTGCGTATGGTGTCGATGAAGCCCGTCCTCTCCCCGTTCCAGTGGCCAGCGGAGGTGTGGTAGATCCCCTCGGAATCCCAGCAGCACGACGGCGTGGTGGTGGTGGTGGAAGAGAAAAACTGCAGGGCTTCGCCTAAGCCGAAGCAGACTATCGGTGGGAGAGAGAGGCGGCCAGAGGTCAAGGGGTGATGGAGGGTTGCGCCCCTGCCCCTCCCCTCTTTATATAGTGGGGGTGCGGCCAGGGCTGCCTTGGCCCCTCCTCCAAGCCCAATGGCCGGCGGCCAAAGGAGGGAAAGGGGGGAAACTTGCCCCCCAAGTTGATCACCCCTAGGGTTTTGGTAAACCCTAAGGGGTGGCCGGCCTGGGCCCTTGGGGCTTGGTGCGCCTGGCCCATTAGGGCAAGGCAGCACCTCCTCGGCCCATGTTGGCCCCCCCTAGGTCGTGGGCCCCATGGTGGAACCCTCCGGAACCTTCTAGAACCTTCCCGGTCTTCCACCGGAAAAATCCTGAACTTTTCCGAAACCTAGAAATCAACTTCCCTTATATGAATCTTATTCTCCGGACCATTCCGGATCTCCTCGTGATGTCCCGGATCCCATCCGAGACTCCGAACAAACTTCGGACTCCATCTTTTATTCTGAATCTACTTATGCGACATCGAACCTTAAGCGCGTCACCCTACGGTTCGTGAACTATGTAGACATGGTCGAGACTCCTCTCCGACCAATAACCAATAGCGGGATCTGGAGATCCATAATGGATCCCACACATTCAATGATAACTTAGTGATCGATTGAACCATTAACATACGATACCAATTCCCTTTGTCGCGCGATACTTTACTTGTCCGATGTTCGATCATCGGTATCTCCATACCTAGTTCAACCTCGTTACCGACAAGTACTCTTTACTCGTTCCCGTGGTATGTCATCTCTTGTGACCTTTTCACATGCTTGCAAGTTAATTAGATGTCATTCCACCGAGAGGGCCCAGAGTATATCTATCTGTCATCGGGATGGACAAATCCCACTCTTGATCCATATGCCTCAACTCATACTTTCTGAATACTTAATCTCATCTTTATAACCACCCATTTACGCAGTGGAGTTTGCTGTAATCAAAGTACCCTTCCGGTATAAGCACACCATGGCCAAGGAGTCCCCCAAGTGGACCAACAACACAAACCCCCGCCATATATGTCAAGGTGAACTCTTTCCTCTCTATGGTTGACCTCAACACCAACTTGAATGGTATGCTACCTCCTGCCTATCATCATGGTGTCCATAGGTGCCGACATCAACAAGGACCAAGAGAGAAGGAACTCCCATGGTGCAAGGAAGAGAGAACAAGAAGAAGGAAAGAAGAGAAGAAGGAAGAGGAAGAAGAGGTGGGAGGAAGAGGCCCAGCCGGCCCAGAGGCCAGCCAAACCGGGCCCCAGGCCGGCGGAGCCGGTCCCGGGGCCGGTCGGACCCGGCCCCGGACCGGATCCACCCGGCGACAACCGGCCCATCTCGACGCCAAACCGGGAAACTTTTGCGAACTTCTATGTTGGCGGCCGGTTGGCCGGCCCTGCACCCGAGCTGCGCCGGTCTACGG
>NC_061511.1:196790002-196813915 GCF_022539505.1 Lolium rigidum | reverse complement strand
TAAAATGTCTTGGATAATGTGATACTTGGCAATTGTTGTGCTCATGTTTAAGCTCTTGCATCATATACTTTGCACCTATTAATGAAGAAACACATAGAGCTTGCTAAAATTTGGTTTGCATATTTGGTCTCTCTAAGGTCTAGACAATCTCTAGTAAAGAGTTTGAACAACAAGGAAGACGGTGTAGAGTCTTATAATGTTTACAATATGTCTTTTATGTGAGTTTTGCTGCACCGGTTCATCCTTGTGTTTGTTTCAAATAAACCTTACTAGCCTAAACCTTGTATCGAGAGGGAATACTTCTCATGAATCCAAAATCCTTGAGCCAACCACTATGCCATTTGTGTCCACCATACCTACCTACTACATGGTATTTCTCCGCCATTCCAAAGTAAATTGCTTGAGTGCTACCTTTAAATTTCCATCATTCGCCTTTCCAATATATAGCTCATGGGACAAAATAGCCTTAAAAACTATTGTGGTATTGAATATGTACTTATGCACTTTATCTCTTATTAAGTTGCTTGTTGTGCGATAACCATGTTCCTGGGGGACGCCATCAACTCTTTGTTGAATATCATGTGAGTTGCTATGCATGTTCGTCTTGTCCGAAGTAAGGGCGGTTTTCACAATCAAATGGTTTGAGTATGCATACTCGTTAGAGAAGAGCATTGGGCCGCTAACTAAAGCCATGAATCATGGTGGAAGTTTCAGCTTTGGACATAAAACCTCAATCTCTTATGAGAATATTATCTCGTTGTTGAATGCTTAAGCATTAAAAGAGGAGTCCATTATCTCGTTGTCTATGTTGTCCCGGTATGGGTGTCTAAGTTGAAGAATGATCAAAAGCGAGAAATCCAATGCGAACTTTCTCCTTAGACCCTTGTACAAGCGGCATAGAGGTACCCCTTTGTGACACTTGGTTGAAACATATGTTATGCAATGATAATCCGTGTTAACCCAAGCTAATTAGGACAAGTTGCGGGCACTATTAGTACACTATGCATGAGGCTTGCAACTTGTAAGATATAATTTACATGATACATATGCTTTATTACTACCGTTGACAAAATTGTTTCATGTTTTCAAAACAAAAGCTCTAGCACAAATATAGCAATCAATGCTTTCCTCTTTGAAGGACCTTTCTTTTACTTTTATGTTGAGTCAGTTCACCTATCTCTCTCCACCTCAAGAAGCAAACACTTGTGTGAACCTTGCATTGATTCTTACATACTTGCTTATTGTACTTGTTATATTACTTTGCATTGACAACTATCCATGAGATATACATGTTATCGCTTGAAAGCAACCGCTGAAACTTAATCTTCCTTTGTGTTGCTTCAATACCTTTACTTTGAATTATTGCTTTATGAGTTAACTCTTATGCAAGACTTATTGATGCTTGTCTTGAAAGTACTATTCATGAAAAGTCTTTGCTTTATGATTCAGCTTGTTTACTCATGTCATTACCATTGTTTTGATCGCTGCATTCATTACATATGCTTACAATAGTATGATCAAGGTTATGATGGCATGTCACTCCAGTAAATTATATTTGTTATCGTTTACTCGCTCGGGACGAGCAGTAAACTAAGCTTGGGGATGCCGATACGTCTCCGACGTATCGATAATTTCTTATGTTCCATGCCACATTATTGATGATATCTACATGTTTTATACACATTATATGTCATTATTATGCGTTTTCCGGAACTAACCTATTGACGAGATGCCGAAGGGCCGCTTCTGTTTTCTGCTGTTTTTGGTTTCGTAAATCCTAGTAAGGAAATATTCTCGAATCGGACGAAATCAACGCCCAAGCATCTTAGAATCCCCGAAGCATCCAAAACACCCGAGAGCCGCCAGAGAGGGGACACAGGCCCCCCAGATGATAGGCCGGCGCGGCCCGTGGGTGGCCCGCGCCCCCCTGTGGTGTCGTCGCCCCGTTGACCTTCTGACGCCGCCTCTTCGCCTATAAGAAGCCCCTCGACCTAAAACCTCGAGACGAAAAAGCCACGGTACGAGAAACCTTCCGCAGCCGCCGCCATCGCGAAGCCAAGATCCGGGGACAGGAGTCTCCCGTTCCGCACGCCGCCGGGACGGGGAAGTGCCCCGAAGGCTTCTCCATCAACACCACCGCCATCTTCATCAACGCTCGTCTGTCTCCCATGAGGAGGGAGTAGTTCTCCATCGAGGCTCGGGGCCGTACCGGTAGCTATGTGGTTAATATCTCTCCTATGTGCTTCAATACAATAATCTCATGAGCTGCCTTACATGATTGAGATTCATATGATGATGCTTGTAATCTAGATGTCATTATGCTAGTCAAGTGGGTTTTACTTATGTGATCTCCGGAGACTCCTTGTCCCACGTGTGTAAAGGTGACAGTGTGTGCACCGTGTGGGTCTCTTAGGCTATATTTCACAGAATACTTATTCACTATTATGAATGGCATAGTGAAGTGCTTATTTATATCTCTTTATGATTGCAATGTGTTTTGTATCACAATATATCCGTGTGCTACTCTAGTGATGTTATTAAATTAGTTTATTCCTCCCGCACGGTGTAATGGTGACAAGTGTGTGCGTCGTGTAGTACTTGGCGTAGGCTATGATTGTGATCTCTTGTAGATTATGAAGTTAACTATTGCTATGATAGTATTGATGTGATCTATGCCTCCTTTCGTAGTGTGAAGGTGACAAGTGTGCATGCTATGTTAGTACTTGGTTTGGTTATGTTGATCCGTTATGCACTCTAAGGTTATTTAAATATGAACATTGAATATTGTGGAGCTTGTTAACTCCGGCATTGAGGGTTCGTGTAATCCTGACACGCTAGTGGTGTTCATCATCCAACAAGAGGGTGTAGAGTCTAGCATCTATCTATTTATTCTGTTATGTGATCAATGTTGAGAGTGTCCACTAGTGAAAGTATGATCCCTAGGCCTTGTTCCTAAATATCGCTATCGCTGCTTGTTTACTCGTTTTAATGCATCTTTACTTCCTGCAATATTACTACCATCAATCCGCACGCCAGCAAGCACTTTTCCGGCGCCATACTACTGCTCATATTCATTCATACCACTTGTATTTCACTATCTCTTCGCCGAACTAGTGCACCTATTAGGTGTGTTGGGGACACAAGAGACTTCTTGCTTTGTGGTTGCAGTGGTTGCTTGAGAGGGATATCTTTGACCTCTTCCTCCCTAAGTTCGATAAACCTTGGGTGATCCACTTAAGGGAAACTTGCTGCTGTTCTACAAACCTCTGCTCTTGGAGGCCCAACACTGTCTACAAGAATAGAAGCACCCGTAGACATCAAGCTATTTTCTGGCGCCTTTGCCGGGGAACGAAAAGCGAAAAGAGAGAGTGGGAACGGACAGTCCGGAAAAGTTTAACTAACCCCGGTTATACCGGTTTTTTGTGAAAATTTCGAGTTATTCCTAGGTTCAAGAAAGTGCTTGCTTGGCAAAAGAACTTTGTTACTCGTACGCCAAAACACCCAAAGAGGTAGGCAGAGGCAAAGTGAAAGAACCAAGTGCGCATCGGATTGGATGCGGAAATGATTCCGGAATCTTCGTAGTGCAAGATAAAAGCAAGACAAGTAGTAAATACTAAGATAACATGCAAACATAACTTGATAAGCTACCGGTATAACATACCTACATGAACTATTGTAGCACAACCAAAAGGACAACAAAGTACTGTCTTACATCATAAACCCTGGCATACCGGGGTAGAATTTAACGACCTTTAATTTTTGAGGCAACCAGGTATAACACATAAAAGCGGAGATATATTCAAGCGACAGGGGCTTGAGGAGCTTCAGGAGCTTCCGGAGGTGCGTCACCAGCCTCCGGGGGAGCATCACCTTCCGCGGCATCCTCATCTTCCTCATCCTCTCCTTCTTCTTCGTCGCTAAGATAATCTTTGACATCGGGAGGAGGGGGAATGAAGGTGGGGACCGGGGCGTACTCCGCTATCCGGTAGGCCCGGTCCTTCCGCTTCGCGGTGAGGACTGGATCCTTGTCGGTGGGAGCGTCGCAACGCAGGCTGTGGAAGGCGTCCAAGTCCAAATCCTCATACCAGGAGCAGGCGATTGATGTCTACGTTCCCCCTCCTTTCCTGTAGACAGTGTTGGGCCTCCAAGTGCAGAGGTTTGTAGAACAGCAGCAAGTTTCCCTTAAGTGGATACCCAAGGTTTATCGAACTCAGGGAGGAAGAGGTCAAAGATATCCCTCTCATGCAACCCCGCAACCACAAAGCAAGAAATCTCTTGTGTCCCCAACACACCTAATAGGTGCACTAGTTCGGCGAAGAGATAGTGAAATACAGGTGGTATGAATAAGTATGAGCAAGTAGCAACGGTGCCGTAAAAGTGCTTGGCGTGTAGTTGATGGTGGTGGTATTGCAAGCAGAGTAACGCAAAGAAACAAGAAACAAGCAGTAGTAACGCAGTAGTAGTAACGCAGCAGTAGTAACTCAGCAGTATTTAGGAACAAGGCCTAGGGAATAGACTTTCACTAGTGGACACTCTCAACATCGATCACATAACGGAACAGTATAAATGCATACTCTACACTTTTGTTGGATGATGAACATATTGCGTAGGATTACACGAACCCTCAATGCCGGAGTTAACAAGCTCCACAATAATGCTCATGTTTAAGTAACCTTTAGTGTAAGATAGATCAACGCTACTAAACCAAGTACTAACATAGCATGCACACTTGTAACCTTCATGCATATGTAGGAGGAATAGATCACATCAATAATATCATAATGATAATTAACTCCACAATCTACAAGAGATCATGATCATAGCCTACGACAAGAACCACACGGTGCACGCACTAGTCACCTTTACACACATGCAGGAGGAATAGAACTACTTTAATAACATCACTAGAGTAGCACATAGATAGTAGTGATACAAACTCATATGAATCTCAATGAGATCATTGTATTGAAGTACATGGAAGAGAGATGAACCACATAGCTACCGGTACAGCCCCGAGCCTCGATGGAGAACTACTCCCTCCTCATGGGAGCAGCAGCGGTGATGAAGATGGCGGTGGAGATGGCAGCGGTGTCGATGGAGAAGCCTTCCGGGGGCACTTCCCCGCTCCGGCAGAGTGCCGGAACAGAGATCCTGTCCCCCAGATCTTGGCTTCGCGATGGCGGCGGCTCTGGCAGGTTTCTGTGGGTTTCGTCAATTGGTGTCGAGGTTTTAGGTCACGACGACTTAAATAGGCGAAGAGTCGGAGTCGGAGGGGGCCTGGGCTGCCCAGACCATAGGGGGGCGCGCCCCCCCCCTGGCCGCGCCGGGGTGTGGTCTGGTGGCCCTCTCCCCTTCCCCGGCCCTTCTCGTGTGTTCCGGATGGTTCCGGGAAAAATAGGAGGTTTGGCGTTGATTTCGTCCAATTCCGAGAATATTGCCCGAACAGCCTTTCCGGAACCAAAAACAGCGTGAAAACAGACAATCGGCACTTCGGCATCTTGTTAATAGGTTAGTTCCGGAAAATGCACGAATATGACATAAAGTGTGCATAAAACATGTAGATAACATCAATAATGTGGCATGGAACACAAGAAATTATCGATACGTTGGAGACGTATCAGCATCCCCAAGCTTAGTTCCGCTCGTCCCGAGCGGGTAAAACGATAACAAAGATAATTTCTGGAGTGACATGCCATCATACCCTTGATCATACTATTTGTACGAGCATATGTAGTGAATGCAATGATCAAAACAATGTATATGACATGGGTAAACAAGTGAATCATAAAGCAAAGACTTTTCATGAATAGCACTTCAAGACAAGCATCAATAAGTCTTGCATAAGAGTTAACTCATAAAGCAATAATTCAAAGTAAAGGTATTGAAGCAACACAAAAGAAGATTAAGTTTCAGCGGTTGCTTTCAACTTGTAACATGTATATCTCATGGATATTGTCAACATAGAGTAATATAATAAGTGCAATAAGCAAGTATGTAGGAATCAATGCACAGTTCACACAAGTGTTTGCTTCTTGAGGTGGAGAGAAATAGGTGAACTGACTCAACATTGAAAGTAAAAGAATGGTCCTTCAAAAAGGAAAGCATCGATTGCTATATTTGTGCTAGAGCTTTGATTTTGAAAACATATAGAGAGCATAAAAATAAAGTTTTGAGAGGTGTATGTTGTTGTCAACGAATGGTAGCGGGTACTCTAACCCCCTTGCCAGACAAACCTTCAAAGAGCGGCTCCCATTTTATTTTATTTTTGGATGGCACTCCTTCCAACCTTTCTTTCACAAACCATGGCTAACCGAATCCTCGGGTGCCTGCCAACAATCTCATACCATGAAGGAGTGCCCTTTTATTTTAGTTTTATTATGATGACACTCCTCCCAACCTTTGCTTACACAAGCCATGGCTAACCGAATCCTTCGGGTGCCGTCCAACAATCACATACCATGGAGGAGTGTCTATTTTTGTTAATTAATTTGGGACTGGGAATCCCATTGCCGGCTCTTTTTGCAAAATTATTGGATAAGCGGATGAAGCCACTAGTCCATTGGTGAAAGTTGCCCAACAAGATTGAAAGATAAACACCACATACTTCCTCATGAGCTATAAAACATTGACACAAATAAGAGGTAATAAATTTTGAATTGTTTAAAGGTAGCACTCAAGCAATTTACTTTGGAATGGCGGAGAAATACCATGTAGTAGGTAGGTATGGTGGACACAAATGGCATAGTGTTGGCTCAAGTATTTGGATGCATGAGAAGTATTCCCTCTCGATACAAGGCTTAGGCTAGCAAGGTTGTTTGAAGCAAACAAAGTATGAACTAGTACAGCAAAACTCACATAAAAGACGTATTACAAGCATTATAAGACTCTACACCGTCTTCCTTGTTGTTCAAACTCAAAACTAGAAATTATCTAGACCTTAGAGAAACCAATTATGCAAACCAAATTTTAGCATGCTCTATGTATTTCTTCATTAATAGGTGCAAAGTATATGATGCAAGAGCTTAAACATGAGCACAACAATTGCCAAGTATCACATTACCCAAAACATTTATAGCAATTACTACATGTATCATTTTCCAATTCCAACCATATAACAATTTAACGAAGAGGAAACTTCGCCATGAATATTATGAGCTAAGAACACATGTGTTCATACGAACCAGCGGAGCGTGTCTCTCTCCCACACAAGCATGATGTAATCCAATTTATTCAAACACAAACAAAAACAAAAGCAAACAAACAGACGCTCCAAGAAAAAGCACATAAGATGTGGCCGAATAAAAATGTAGTTTCAGGGGAGGAACCTGATAATGTTGTCGATGAAGAAGGGGATGCCTTGGGCATCCCCAAGCTTAGACGCTTGAGTCTTCTTGATATATGCAGGGATGAACCACCGGGTGCATCCCCAAGCTTAGAGCTTTCACTCTCCTTGATCATGGTATATCATCCTCCTCTCTTGACCCTTGAAAACTTCCTCCACACCAAACTCGAAACAACTCATTAGAGGGTTAGTGGACAATAAAAATTAACATGTTCAGAGGTGACACAATCATTCTTAACACTTCTGGACATTGCATAAAGCTACTGGACATTAATGGATCAAAGAAATTCATCCAACATAGCAAAAGAGGCAATGCGAAATAAAAGGCAGAATCTGTCAAAACAGAACAGTCCGTAAAGATGGATTTTATTAGGCCACCAGACTTGCTCAAATGAAAATGCTCAAATTGAATGAAAGTTGCGTACATATCTGAGGATCATGCACGTAAATTGGCATAATTTTCTGAGCTTCCTGCAGGGCAGTGGGCTCAGATTCGTGACAGCAAAGAAATCTGGAACTGCGCAGTAATCCAAATCTAGTACTTACTTTTCTATCAACGGCTTAACTTGGCACAACAAAACTCAAAACTAAGATAAGGAGAGGTTGCTACAGTAGTAAACAACTTCCAAGACACAAATATAAAACAAAGTACTGTAGCAAAATAACACATGGGTTATCTCCCAAGAAGTTCTTTCTTTTTAGCCATTAAGATGGGCTCAGCAGTTTTAATGATGCACTCGCAAGAAATAGTATTTGAAGCAAAAGAGAGCATCAAGAGGCAAATTCAAAACACATTTAAGTCTAACATGCTTCCTATGCATAGGAATCTTGTAAATAAACAAGTTCATGAAGAGCAAAGTAACAAGCATAGGAAGATAAAACAAGTGTAGCTTCAAAAATTTCAGCACATAGAGAGGCATTTTAGTAACATGAAAATTTCTACAACCATATTTTCCTCTCTCATAATAATATCCAGTGGTATCATGAGCAAACTCAAAAATATAACTATCACATAAAGCATTCTTATCATGAGTCTCATGCATAAAATAATTACTCTCCACATAGGCATAGTCAATTTTATTAGTTGTAGTGGGAGCAAATTCAACAAAGTAGCTATCATTATTATTCTCATCAAGTGTAGGAGGCATAGTATAATCACAACAAAATTTACTCTCCATAGTAGGTGGCACCAAAAGACCACTATCATTATAATCATCATAAATAGGAGGCAAAGTATCATCAAAGAAAATTTTCTCCTCAATGCTTGGGGGACTAAAAATATCATGAAAACCAGCTTCCCCAAGCTTAGAACTTTCTATATCATTATCAACAATGGTGTTCAAAGCGTTCATACTAATATTACTACCAGCATGCAAATAAGATTTCATAGGTTTTTTAATTTTCGCATCAAACAATCCGAGTTTTAAATCAGGAAATAGAACAAGAAGCTCACTCTTATACATTATGCCAAACTAGTGTAAACAAGAAACAACAAGATGCAATTGCAGGATCTAAAGGAAATAGCTTTGAGCACACACACAACGGCGCCGGAAAAATACTTTACCTGGGACCGTAGTATGAGAGCCTTTTTACCTTTCCTCCCCGGCAACGGCGCCAGAAAAGTGCTTGATGTCTACGTTCCCCCTCCTTTCCTGTAGACAGTGTTGGGCCTCCAAGTGCAGAGGTTTGTAGAACAGCAGCAAGTTTCCCTTAAGTGGATACCCAAGGTTTATCGAACTCAGGGAGGAAGAGGTCAAAGATATCCCTCTCATGCAACCCTGCAACCACAAAGCAAGAAATCTCTTGTGTCCCCAACACACCTAATAGGTGCACTAGTTCGGCGAAGAGATAGTGAAATACAGGTGGTATGAATAAGTATGAGCAGTAGCAACGGTGCCAGAAAAGTGCTTGGCGTGTAGTTGATGGTGGTGGTATTGCAGCGATAGTAACGCAAGAAACGAGTAAACAAGCGATAGTAACGCAGTAGTAGTAATCGCAGCAGTAGTAACTCAGCAGTATTTAGGAACAAGGCCTAGGGAATAGACTTTCA
This sequence comes from Lolium rigidum, assembly GCF_022539505.1. NCBI lineage: Eukaryota > Viridiplantae > Streptophyta > Magnoliopsida > Poales > Poaceae > Lolium > Lolium rigidum. Next base: position 196,804,523 of record NC_061511.1, on the reverse strand, counting down.
CTAGTGGACACTCTCAACATCGATCACATAACAGAACAGATAAATGCATACTCTACACTTTTGTTGGATGATGAACATATTGCGTAGGATTACACGAACCCTCAATGCCGGAGTTAACAAGCTCCACAATAATGCTCATGTTTAAGTAACCTTTAGTGTAAGATAGATCAACGCTACTAAACCAAGTACTAACATAGCATGCACACTTGTAACCTTCATGCATATGTAGGAGGAATAGATCACATCAATAATATCATAATGATAATTAACTCCACAATCTACAAGAGATCATGATCATAGCCTACGACAAGAACCACACGGTGCACGCACTAGTCACCTTTACACACATGCGGGAGGAATAGAACTACTTTAATAACATCACTAGAGTAGCACATAGATAGTAGTGATACAAACTCATATGAATCTCAATGAGATCATTGTATTGAAGTACATGGAAGAGAGATGAACCACATAGCTACCGGTACAGCCCCGAGCCTCGATGGAGAACTACTCCCTCCTCATGGGAGCAGCAGCGGTGATGAAGATGGCGGTGGAGATGGCAGCGGTGTCGATGGAGAAGCCTTCCGGGGGCACTTCCCCGCTCCGGCAGGGTGCCGGAACAGAGATCCTGTCCCCCAGATCTTGGCTTCGCGATGGCGGCGGCTCTGGCAGGTTTCTGTGGGTTTCGTCAATTGGTGTCGAGGTTTTAGGTCACGACGACTTAAATAGGCGAAGAGTCGGAGTCGGAGGGGGCCTGGGCTGCCCAGACCATAGGGGGGCGCGCCCCCCCCCCTGGCCGCGCCGGGGTGTGGTCTGGTGGCCCTCTCCCCCTTCTCTGGCCCTTCTCGTGTGTTCTGGATGGTTCCGGGAAAAATAGGAGGTTTGGCGTTGATTTCGTCCAATTCCGAGAATATTGCCCGAACAGCCTTTCTGGAACCAAAAACAGCAGAAAACAGCAGAATCGGCACTTCGGCATCTTGTTAATAGGTTAGTTCCAGAAAATGCACGAATATGACATAAAGTGTGCATAAAACATGTAGATAACATCAATAATGTGGCATGGAACACAAGAAATTATCGATACGTTGGAGACGTATCAGCGATGCGTAGCACCGCATCTGCTCCGGCACGGGCTGCTGAGCACTGCCATTCGCGGATCCTACGGCCGGCACCTTTCAGGCGTTCAGAGGTGAGCGTCAGGTTAGCCGGCATCTCCTCCCCAGGCCACAGCACCTTGAAGAGCTGGATGGCAACGTCTGGAAGATCAGCGAGATGCCGGTCCACAGCGCGCTTATGCTGGACCCGGGCAAAGAGCGCGACCAGATGATCGTAAGGATCCCAAGGCGCATTTGGGTTCCTCATTTCTTGCTCAGCCCGGCGCTCCATCACCTTCTTGTGCGCATGCACCTGCGAATCCGGAAAGAGCCCTACAAGAAAAAAGAGGGAAGAAATAAGGATGTGATACCGGAAAGTGTAAGCTTATAAGCAAAAGAAAGAGAGGAAAAAAGTGCTTACTGACGGCAAGCGCGTCAGTCTGCACAACCAACCGGTCGTACTCCTTTTGCTCTGCGTCTAGGAGGGCGATCCGGTCTTCGGCTGCTTTCCGCGCCCCGCTATGCTCCTCCAGCTCTGCCTGCAGCACCGAGGTGGAGTCGGAGAACTCCTTGAGGGTCTCATCCAGCTTGGCTTCGGCTGCGGCTTTGGCCTCCTTCATCTCGCGGTCATGCCGGAGCTCAGCCTGTACCAGCTCCTCCTTCAGCTTCGCGGAGTTAACCTCTTGGGCGTCCAGAGCTTTGCGATGCGTGTGCACGAGCTGCTTTTCAGCTGGTATCCGGAAAAGAAATGTTAGCAAAAAGATAACCGGTAGGATGCAGAGAGACAATTCAACCGGGAAAGAAGTTATACCTTGAAGGTTGGAGAGCTGAGTTTTGAGGGCCTCGATGGAGGCTTCCGGAACAGCTGTTATGCAAAGAATTTATAAGTAATGGAGGGAAAAGACAACAAGTAAAAGAAGCCGGAAGGCAAAGGGGTCGAACCTTGGCAGTGGCTGTGGGCCTCAGCAAGATCCCGGTGCTCCCACAGAAGCTCCTCAAAGAGGCGCTTCCGGGCATCCGCCGTGTTCTGTTCAAGTTAAAGAAGAATCCGGTAAGAAAGATGCCACGCTCTCAACCCGAAACTCGGGGACTGGTTATGCCGGTTTTTTGGTGTTTCTAAGGAAGTTTCGCGCTAAAAACTGCGTTCTCAACCCGAAACTCGGGGACTGGGAGGATATATACATAATCTTTAAAGAATGAAAACCGGCAAGAATTCAATGAACTTTAAAGTGTTGTTCAGCTTACCACAACATTAATGTTGGCGTCGTGCCACGCGTTCTCAAATTCTTTGACCGCGCGCCGCAGACGGCTGAAATGTTGTCCAGTGCTCCGGGGGCCGGCAGGATCGACCAGCGGCAGCTTGTCCTTCCCCAGGCCGCGTGTCGCTGGGGACACATCCGCCTGATTCCACTTCTCAGCGTAATCAAGAAGGTGCCCTAGGTCAGCTCCTCCGCGAGTAAGCTCGGTGATCCGGCCCAGCTGAGCTGAAGCCGTTTCCCCGGCCACAATAGCGGCGCGGCCAGAGTGCAGCACGAGGGACTGCGGGCCGGAGGAGAAAGAGTTGGCAGCGGTAGCTTCTGGCTTGGAGAGCTTGATGCCCCCCGAAGCTGTAGGCTTGGCCGCTGCGGGCGCTTGGCTTGGTGGCGGCGTTGGCTTCACTGCGGCTGGATCGCCGGTAGAGGAAGCCGGTGGAGGTGCCGGTGCGGTTTTGGGTGGCGCAGGAGCTTCTGTGGCATCCTTTGCCGGAGTAGAAGTTGCCGGAGCAGAAAGCTCCGACATGGTCTTGGAGGGAGAGGAGGTAGTGTCCTTCTTTTTCTTCTTCTTCGGGGCGGGGGGAACCGGAGGTTCCGCCGTCCCGGCAGCTTCACTATCGGCGCCGGTATCTTGAGTCTCTGGAGGGGAGACATGGTCCTCCTCCGCGCGGTGGTCTGAAGGTGTAGGGGCCGCGCGCCCCGCACTTGTGGTGCCTCCCAGAGGGGAGGCAGAAAGGTTGTCGGCACCGGATGGTGCCGGGCTCGGTTGAGGAGTTGAGGTCCTCGCGGTTACCTCAGAGCTCTCCGGCCTCATACCGGAAGCGCTCTTGGAGACCTTGAGCGCAGGACTAAAGAAGATAGAAAAAAGGAAAGAGTTGGAAAAGGCAACTGGGAAAAGAAGTTTGCTGAATAAAAGCAAGGAAGAAAGTGAAAACCTACCCGGAAGAAACCGGCATCTCCCGCTTCCGGTATTGCTTTTTGGAGACTACCTTCCCGCCGACAACTTCCTGCCGGGCGCGCTTGGCAGGAGGAGCCTCGCTGGAACCGGCTTCAGGTGCCGGCGCCTTCTTCTTCTTGCCCTGGGAGATGAGTTTCTCCAGGAACTCATGGCCGACCTCGGCCTGAAGCGGTACAGCATGCTCCACAACCTGTGGGTTGGCACTAGCTGAGGGAGCATCTACAGAAAAACATTATATGAGGAAGCGAAAAGAATAGAATACCTCAAGTATAGTGACCTCATCATCAGAATCGGAGTCCTTGGTTGAGAAGTTACCGGGGCGCGAGGCGTGAGTGCCGCCCATCTTGAGCACGGTCTAGGGCACGTAGGGATTCGGGTCCACCGTGTCCAGATCCCGCTTCCGGCAGGGGCCTCGCTGCTCCGCTGCGATGCGAGGAAAGTGCTCCTTTGCCTGAAAAAGAATGGAAAGACAGTTAGCTACACATTAAAAGCTACCGGCAAAACAATCCGGATTGCATAATCTCTTACGTCATCAGTTGGAGGGTTGGTGGAGCTGAGAGGAAGGAAGCCCCACTCCCAATCCATCGGCATGGCGGTTTGGCAAATCTGCCTAGCCTTGAGAACTATATCCTCCTTGCTTAAAGGGAGGCCGGTGATCTTGGTGGGGTCGCGAGGACCGTACATCTCTCTTATCTTATGAGCCCGGCGCTGGAGGGGAAGCACCCGGCGTGAAATGAAGGTGCGGATGATGTCGTCGGAGCAGATGTCTGAGTCCCTCCTCAGCTGCTCCATGAAGCGAACAATCCGGTTGGTTTCAATATGCCTGTTCCCCGGATTGTAGCCCCAGTTGGCCTTCGTCGGCGTCCCCGGATTGAAAGCCGGCAGATTAATGAAATATGTGGCGTCTTTATTCTTCACATAAAAGAAGGTCTGTTGCCATGCCCGGCATGACTCCAGACCGGAGAATTTGAAGAAAGGGCTCCCTTGACGGGAGCCGATGATGCAAGACCCGCATTGAACGGGGGGCTTGGGATTAGGAATCTCCTTGCCCTGGACGGAGTTGATCCGGAGGGCAAAGAAGCGAGCAAAGGTTTCGCGAGTGGGGCGGAGACCTACGTAGCCCTCCATGAAGGAAACGTAACAAGAAAGATAGAAGATGGCATTGCCAGGAAGATGGTAAGGTTGAAGTTGGTAAAAATCCAGAAACTGGCGAAAGAAGTCGGAAGCAGGAAGGCCGAAGCCGCGCTCAAAATGAGCAAGGAAAACGACGAACTCACTGGGTTCAAGCACCGGTTCTATCTCGTCGCGCGGAAGCCGGCAGGATACTTCCGCCGGTATCCTCCGGGAACGGTACAACCAATCGATTTCGGCTTGTGTCACGTCTGAGCCCTTCCAGGTTCCGCGGGTGATACCGGATAGATCCACTCCGGAACCTTGGCCAGAGCTGCTGGCCTCCTGACCTCTTCCGGTGTCAGTTTCCATCCGGGCGAGTTCAACCGAAAGCCTGTCGGAAGCTTCGCTTTGGTGGCTACTGGAGGATGATTCGGAAAGATAATCTTCGCTAGACATACGAGTCTAAAAGACACCGGACTCTACCCAAAAACCGATTTCCCAAGATCTAGCCTTGCGCGAAGATCTACAAGTAAGAGAAAAACCATGGGAAAAAGAGAAAGTAAATCCCCAACCGGCCAAGAACGGGAAAGCAAAAAAGGAGAGAGCAAAGAGGCATTAAGGCTAACCTGAGGCGGCGCGAGGTGTTGAGGTCAACGGTCGCCGGAGATGCGGCGAACTTAAAGTCACCGACGAGGGTCACCGAGGAGCGCCCAAAGCAGCAACGACGAAGACGCTGCAGAGGGTCTCTGCGGGGCGAGCTTGACGAAGTGGCTGAGGGAGATCGCCGGAGGAAGGAACCCTGGCGACGAACGGCAGTGGCGAAGGCGCAAGGGGGCAAAGAGCTTTGAGTGCGCGAGGGAGTTGTGAATGCGGAGAAAGGGAGAAGAAGGAACCGCACCCCCTTAAATAGGAAGAAGAAGTAGTGGGCTGGCAACCATTGGGCCGCGGCGGTTCGGTTCGTGGGCCGCCACGTGGCACGATGACACACGCGCGAAAAACGGAATGCCGCAGGGAGGCCACACGGATCCGGAATGGCAGCGAGGATCCGGTGCGGCGCCATAAATGCTAGCGCAGAAGCCGAAGGGAAGTGACCCCTGGCACTGACGCGTCAGAAACAGTGCGCATGTCTCTGACAGGCACTGTACCCGAGAAATTCTCGACTTCACCGAGGAGGAGTTTAATGTCATGGATACCAGAACAATCCGGAAAGGAAAAAAGAGAAAGTTTGGCAGAGGTGCCGAAAGAATCGAACAGCGTGCCGGAAGGATTAAACCGGTATCTTGTATAATGGGAACCTGGCATGGTCCGTCGGAAAAGATCCACCGGACTATACCAGCTTCGGGGACTAATGTTGGGGGGATGACCCCCGGTATGCCAAAGGCATGCCAAACCGGATGGTTTGAGCCATCAAGATACCGGTTAAAGTTTATAAAGGACTGAGAAACTGAGCCCTTGGCCAAGTAAATCTTACCGGTATCCCCAAGAAGGGCATACCGGAATAAGCTAAGAAGACACCGGACTGCCGGTAAGATGTGCACTATAGCACGTCGGCAAGACTGGTCAAAGATTCTCTCAAGAGCTAGAGGACAAGGATGAGCTAAGCAAAGTAGCTTTAAACGAAGCCTTGACGCCAAAACAGGAAGGTGACGCTGAAAGCATCCGGAGGACGTCAGCCTCCCTGATTAAAGAGGATACCGGCGTCACTAGTGATTAAAGTAGCTTTGTAATACTTCGGTTAATATGGTTAATTCGGTTCGGTTTATTTGGTTATACGGTAAATACGGTTTCAATACTTCGGTTAATACAGTTACGTATAAAAATACGATTCAGTTTCGGTAATAACTATTAAACTTCGGTTCGGTTTCGGTAATAACCAAACTAACCAAAGTTGACGCGAATTTTGGAGTGAAAAGTAACTTTTATGACCATATATTTCATTTTCTGTATTTTGTATGATCGTACTAAAGATTTTGCAAGAGAGCAAAACAAAGAAGAAAGAAAATTCGAACAAACTAAAATATGGATGTATTTTGTATGGCCGTACGAAAGGTTTTGCCAAAGAGAGAAAGAAAAATAAATAAAAATAGGCCATCTAATATATGCGACTCGAACTAGCAACCTGTGGTTACCGGGCACTAACCAGACGGACAAACAAAAGACCTGACCCCCAAACCACCTTACGTGTAGACTTTTCAGTTTAGGTGCTATATTAAGGCTACGTTTGTAGCTGGGCTAGACGAGATTTTATGTTGCTCTGTGTGTTCGGTTTCTTTCGGTTTAACCACGGTTTTTCGGTTAAAAACTGAATTAACCGAAGTTCTTTCGGTTTGGTGTTTTACTAACTGAAACCTAACCATAAAACCATAAAAACTGAAATTTGGTTTCGGTTAGGTTTTTTTCGGTTCGGTTTTCGGTTTCAGTTCGGTTATGCACAGCTGGAGTAGTTTGTCTGTTCAAAGATGCCATTAGGGTTTCCTAGTGTTTCTTCCCCTGTAAGCCACCCTCTCCCCTATATAAGGAGAGGGGGCACACCCCATCGCGGGCATGCTATACTGTGTGAGACTTTGTATCCAGAAACCTGTAATAAGTTGAGATCAATGAAGAGAGAGAGATCTAGAGCTGAGTTCATACTTGTGTTCTTCATCTTCTACCTCTGGCCAAGGCCAAGTTCGTAGGAGATCCATCCCATTCTTACCAAAAACCCTCACCCGAATCCTCTAGCGCCCATTCGGCCCCAACTTAAGCCATCCTATGGCATCTGTCTGTTCACCACGACGACATACACCTCATATGGCTAAGTGTGGTGCTTGTAATTGTCCCATCTTGTACCCTCTTGGTCTCTTTTGCTCCCTTTTTCCATGATTGCCTATAACACCTAAATAGACGTCAAATACAAGGAAACATAATAAAATCCTACTAAAACTACTAAATATGCGAAGCTCATATGGAAATGAACAAGAACTCGTAAGTATGCAAAATAGGCACATGTGTATCTAGTCGGAGCATGAAATGAGTGAAAATATGAGTAATAGTATACTCAAAACCTCAATAAAATAGTGCTAAATTTTGAGCTATCAAGGACGCAGCTGGCTCATGGGTCCCACATGTCATCCTCTCCGAACGATAAACCTTGATTTCGGCTACTTGGTTTTTTTCTTTGGATCCCCTGCCGTCTTGTTAACATTGAGGACGCTACTCGCATAATGGGTCCCACATGTAGCCCTCTCTCGAACGATAATTGTTTCCTTTCTTGGATTTTTTTTTACTGCTGGCTGATGGGTCCCCGATGTCCGCCTCTATGTACAAGAAACGTGTGATATCTCTATAATATTTAACCCGAGATATTGCGGATACTTGCCTTTTTCGATCCCTTCCATTTGAATTTACCTTTTAAACTTTGAGGGATGATGTTGACTGATGGCGTGTATTTCACACGTTCGTTGGGCAACCCCAAGAGGAAGGTATGATGCGCACAGCAGCAAGTTTTCCCTCAGAAAGAAACCAAGGTTGATCGAACCAGGAGGAGCCAAGAAGCACGTTGAAGGTTGATGGCGACGGGATGTAGTGCGGCGCAACACCAGAGATTCCGGCGCCAACGTGGAACCTGCACAACACAACCAAAGTACTTTGCCCCAACGAAACAGATGAGGTTGTCAATCTCACCGGCTTGTTGTAACAAAGGATTAACCGTATTGTGTGGAAGATGATTGTTTGCAAGAAAACGATAAAAACAAGTATTGCGAGCAGATTTGTATTTCAGTATTAAAGAATGGACCGGGGTCCACAGTTCACTAGAGGTGTCTCTCCCATAAGATAAAAGCATGTTGGGTGAACAAATTACAGTCGGGCAATTGACAAATAGAGAGAGCATAACAATGCACATACATGTCATGATAAGTATAGTGAGATTTAATTGGGCATTACGACAAAGTACATAGACCGCCATCCAACTCGCATCTATGCCTAAAAAGTCCACCTCAGGTTATCGTCCGAACCCCTCCAAGTATTAAGTTGCAAAGCAACAGACAATTGCATTAAGTATGGTGCGTAATGTAATCAATAACTACATCCTCGGACATAGCATCAATGTTTTATCCTTAGTGGCAACAAGCACAACACAACCTTAGAACTTTCTCACATCGTCCCGTGTGTCAATGCGGGCATGAACCCACTATCGAGCATAAATACTCCCTCTTGGAGTTACTAGCATCAACTTGGCCGGAGCCTCTACTAATAACGGAGAGCATGCAAGATCATAAACAACACATATGCAATAACTTGATAATTAACATAACATGGTATTCTCTATCCATCGGATCCCGACAAACACAACATAGAGTATTACGGATAGATGATCTTGATCATGTTAGGCAGCTCACAAGATCCAACAATGAAGCACAATGAGGAGAAGACAACCATCTAGCTACCGCTATGGACCTATAGTCCGGGGGTGAACTACTCACTCATCACTCCGGAGGCGACCATGGCGGTGTAGAGTCCTCCGGGAGATGAATCCCCTCTCCGGCAGGGTGCCGGAGGAGATCCCAGAATCCCCCGAGATGGGATTGGCGGCGGCGGCGTCTCTGGAAGGTTTTCCGTATCGTGGTTTTTCGCATCAGGGGTTTCGCGACGGAGGCTTTAAGTAGGCGGAAGGGCAGAGTCGGGGGGCTGACGAGGGGCCCACACCACAGGGCGGCACGGGCCCCTCCTTGGCCGCGCCGGCTTGTGTTCTGGTCACCTCGTGGCCCCACTTCGTATGCTCTTCGGTCTTCTGGAAGGTTCGTGGCAAAATAGGCCCCTGGGTCTTGATTTCGTCCAATTCCGAGAATATTTCGTTACTAGGATTTCTGAAACCAAAAACAGCAGGAAACGAAGCAATCGGCACTTCGGCATCTTGTTAATAGGTTAGTTCCGGAAAATGCACGAATATGACATAAAGTGTGCATAAAACATGTAGGTATCATCAATAATATGGCATGGATCATAAGAAATTATCGATACGTCGGAGACGTATCAAGCATCCCCAAGCTTAGTTCGCTCGTCCCGAGCGAGTAAAACGATAACAAAGATAATTTCTCGAAGTGACATGCCATCATAACCTTGATCATACTATTTGTAAACATATGTAATGAATGCAGCGATCAATACAATGGTAATGACATGAGTAAACAAGTGAATCATAAAGCAAAGACTTTTCATGAATAGTACTTCAAGACAAGCATCAATAAGTCTTGCATAAGAGTTAACTCATAAATCAATAAATCAAAGTAAAGGTATTGAAGCAACACAAAGGAAGATTAAGTTTCAGCGGTTGCTTTCAACTTGTAACATGTATATCTCATGGATAATTGTCAACATAGAGTAATATAACAAGTACAATATGCAAGTATGTAGGAATCAATGCATAGTTCACACAAGTGTTTGCTTCTTGAGGTGGAGAGAGATAGGTGAACTGACTCAACATAAAAGTAAAGAGAATGGTCCTTCAAAGAGGAAAGCATCGATTGCTATATTTGTGCTAGAGCTTTTATTTTGAAAACATGAAACAATTTTGTCAACGGTAGTAATAAAGCATATGAGTTATGTAAATTATATCTTACAAGTTGCAAGTCTCATGCATAGTATACTAATAGTGCCCGCACCTTGTCCTAATTAGCTTGGACTACCGGATCTTTGCAATGCACATGTTTTAACCAAGTGTCACAATGGGGTACCTCCATGCCGCTTGTACAAAGGTCTAAGGAGAAAGCTCGCATTTTGGATTTCTCGCTTTTGATTATTCTCAACTTAGACATCCATACCGGGACAACATGGACAACAGATAATGGACTCCTCTTTAATGCATAAGCATGTGGCAACAATTATTATTCTCATATGAGATTGAGGATATATGTCCAAAACTGAAACTTCCACCATGAATCATGGCTTTAGTTAGCGGCCCAATGTTCTTCTCTAACAATATGCATGCTCCAACCATTAAGGTGGTAGATCTCTCTTACTTCAGACAAGACGGACATGCCTAGCAACTCACATGATATTCAACAAAGAATAGTTGATGGCGTCCCCGAAGCATGGTTATCGCACAACAAGCAACTTAATAAGAGATAAAGTGCATAAGTACATATTCAATACCACAATAGTTTTTAAGCTATTTGTCCCATGAGCTATATATTGCAAAGGTGAATGATGGAATTTTAAAGGTAGCACTCAAGCAATTTACTTTGGAATGGCGGATAAATACCATGTAGTAGGTAGGTATGGTGGACACAAATGGCATAGTGGTTGGCTCAAGGATTTTGGATGCATGAGAAGTATTCCCTCTCGATACAAGGTTTAGGCTAGCAAGGTTATTTGAAACAAACACAAGGATGAACGGTGCAGCAAAACTCACATAAAAGACATATTGTAAACATTATAAGACTCTACACCGTCTTCCTTGTTGTTCAAAACTCAATACTAGATATTATCTAGACTCTAGAGAAACCAAATATGCAAACCAAATTAGCAAGCTCTAAGTATTTCTTCATTAATGGGTGCAAAGTATATGATGCAAGAGCTTAAACATGAGCACAACAACTGCCAAGTATCAAATTACCCAAGACATTTTAGAATTACTACATGTAGCATTTTCCAATTCCAACCATATAACAATTTAACGAAGAAGAAACTTCGCCATGAATACTATGAGTAGAGCCTAAGGACATACTTGTCCATATGCTACAGCGGAGCGTGTCTCTCTCCCATAAAGTGAATGCTAGGATCCATTTTATTCAAACAAAACAAAAACAAAAAACAAACCGACGCTCCAAGCAAAGTGCATAAGATGTGACGGAATAAAAATATAGTTTCAGGGAAGGAACCTGATAATGTTGTCGATGAAGAAGGGGATGCCTTGGGCATCCCCAAGCTTAGACGCTTGAGTCTTCTTAGAATATGCAGGGGTGAACCACGGGGCATCCCCAAGCTTAGAGCTTTCACTCTCCTTGATCATATTGCATCATACTCCTCTCTTGATCCTTGAAAACTTCCTCCACACCAAACTCGAAACAACTCATTAGAGGGTTAGTGCATAATAAAAATTCACATGTTCAGAGGTGACACAATCATTCTTAACACTTCTGGACATTGCATAAAGCTACTGGATATTAATGGATCAAAGAAATTCATCCAACATAGCAAAAGAGGCAATGCGAAATAAAAGGCAGAATCTGTCAAAACAGAACAGTCCGTAAAGATGGATTTTATTAGGCCACCAGACTTGCTCAAATGAAAATGCTCAAATTGAATGAAAGTTGCGTACATATCTGAGGATCATGCACGTAAATTGGCTTAATTTTCTGAGCTACCTACAGGGAGGTAGACCCAGATTCGTGACAGCAAAGAAATCTGAAACTGCGCAGTAATCCAAATCTAGTACTTACTTTACTATCAAAGACTTTACTTGGCACAACAAAACTCAAAACTAAGATAAGGAGAGGTTGCTACAGTAGTAAACAACTTCCAAGACACAAATATAAAACAAAAATACTGTAGTAAAAACATGGGTTGTCTCCCATAAGCGCTTTTCTTTAACGCCTTTCAGCTAGGCGCAGAAAGTGTAACTCAAGTAACATCAAGAGACGAAGCATCAACATAATAATTTGTTCTAATAATAGAATCATAAGGTAACTTCATTCTCTTTCTAGGTAAGTGTTCCATACCTTTCTTGAGAGGAAATTGATATTTAATATTACCTTCCTTCATATCAATAGTAGCACCAACGGTTCGAAGAAAAGGTCTTCCCAATATAATGGGGCAAGATGCATTGCATTCAATATCCAAGACAACCAAATCAACGGGGACAAGGTTATTGTTAACCATAATATGAACATTATCAACTTTCCCCAAAGGTTTCTTTTTAGCATTATCAGCGAGATTAACATCCAGATAACAATTTTTCAATGGTGGCAAGTCAAGCATATCATAGACTTTCTTAGGCATAACAGAAATACTTGCACCAAGATCACATAAAGCATTACAATCAAAATCTTTGACCCTCATTTTAATGATGGGCTCCCAACCATCCTCTAGCTTTCTAGGAATAGAAGTTTCAAGTTTTAGTTTCTCTTCTCTAGCTTTTATGAGAGCATTTGTAATATGTTTTGTGAAAGCCAAGTTTATAGCACTAGCATTAGGACTCTTAGCAAGTTTTTGTAAGAACTTTATAACTTCAGAGATGTGGAAATCATCAAAATCTAAATCATTACAATCTAAAGCAATGGGATTATCATCCCCAAGGTTGGAAAAAATTTCAGCAGTTTTATCACAGGCAGTTTCAGCAGTTTTAGCAGTTTCAGGAAATTTTGCGCGCTTTGCACTAGGAGTAGAGGCATTGCCGACACCAATTATTTTACCATTGATAGTAGGAGGTGCAGCAACATGTGAATCATTAGCATTGCTAGTGGTGGTAATAGTCCAAACTTTAGCTACATTTTTCTCTTTAGCTAGTTTTTCATTTTCTTCTCTATCCCACCTAGCACGCTAGTTCAGCCATTAATCTTATATTCTCATTAATTCTAACTTGGATGGCATTTGCTGTAGTAACAATTTTATTTTCAATATCCCTATTAGGCATAACTTTCGATTTCAAAAGATCAACATCAGAGGCAAGACTATCAACTCCAGAAACAAGAATATCAATTTTATTGATCTTTTCCTCAACAGATTTGTTAAAGGCAGTTTGTGTACTAATAAATTCTTTAATCATAGCTTCAAGTCCAGGGGGTGTATTCCTATTATTGTTGTAAGAATTCCCATAAGAATTAGCATAACTCGTTACCATTATTATAAGGATATGGCCTATAGTTATTACTAGAATTGTTCCGATAAGCATTGTTGTTGAAATTATTATTTTTAATGAAATTTACATCAACATGTTCTTCTTGGGCAACCAATGAAGGTAATGGAACATTATTAGGATCAACATTAGTCCTATCATTCGCAAGCATAGACATAATAGCATCAACCTTATCATTCAAGGAAGAGGATTCTTCAACAGAATTTACCTTCTTACCTTGTGGAGCTCTTTCCGTGTGCCATTCAGAGTAATTAACCATCATATTACCAAGAAGCTTTGTTGCTTCACCAAGAGTGATGGACATAAAGGTACCTCCAGCAGCTGAATCCAATAAATTCCGAGAAGAAAAATTTAGTCCTGCATAGAAGGTTTGGATGATCATCCAAGTAGTCAGTCCATGGGTTGGGCAATTTTTAACCAAAGATTTCATTCTTTCCCAAGCTTGAGCAACATGTTCATTATCCAATTGTTTAAAATTCATTATTCTACTCCTCAAAGATATAATTTTAGCAGGGGGATAATATCTACCAATAAAAGCATCCTTGCATTTAGTCCAGGAATCAATACTATTCTTAGGCGAGAGATAGCAACCAATCTTTAGCTCTTCCTCTTAATGAGAAAGGAAACAATTTTAATTTTATAATGTCACCATCTACATCTTTATACTTTTGCATTTCACATAGTTCAACAAAATTATTGAGATGGGCAGCAGCATCATCGGAACTAACACCGGAAAATTGCTCTCTCATAACAAGATTTAGTAAAGCGAGGTTTAATTTCAAAGAATTCCGTTCGTAGTAGAAGGTGGAGCAATAGGTGTGCATAGGAAATCATTATTATTTGTGCTAGTGAAGTCACACAACTTAGTATTTTCAGGGGTAGCCATTTTAGCAGTAGTAAATAAAGCAAACTAGATAAAGTAAATGCAAGTAACTAATTTTTTTTTGTTTTTGATATAGAGTGCAAGACAATAAATAAAGTAAAGCTAGCAACTAATTTTTTTTGTGTTTTGATATAATGCAGCAAACAAAGTAGTAAATAAAATAAAGCAAGACAAAAACAAAGTAAAGAGATTGAGAAGTGGAGACTCCCCTTGCAGCGTGTCTTGATCTCCCAGCAACTGGCGCCGTAAAATATGCTTGATGGCGTTTATTTCACACGTTCGTTGGGCAACCCCAAGAGGAAGGTATGATGCGCACAGCAGCAAGTTTTCCCTCGTAAAGAAACCAAGGTTTATCGAACCAGGAGGAGCCAAGAAGCACGTTGA